>NC_092340.1:255487500-255665000 GCF_046630445.1 Rutidosis leptorrhynchoides
ATCACCATGCTTGTAATGGATCATGGCTGTCTTGTGTTATATGCTGCTTACCAGGTTTACTAGTTCTTCTTTTGCTGAGTCACTTGATATTCTTGAATTGCTGGGTACTCATCCTGTGCTGATTCAAAGAATACACTCTACCTTGTGTTGGTAGACTAGGCAGCATACTGAACACTTGACACAACAATATTTGCTGTCTTTACATAAACAAACTTGTGTTGGCTGCACATAACATTTTAGTGCAAATAAATTACAGTTTTGTCATAATTAAATCCTTAATTATTTTAGGGACTCAACAATCTCCCCCTATTTGATGATGACAAAACTTATGACATTTAGAGAAAACACTAAAGCCAGCACTGAGGAACCTAATGAAAGATAGACAGTAAATTTGTCCCTTTTAAGTTTGTTTTTGGTATCTTTTGTTGAGTTATCTATATCTTATAACTTGATATGATTTTGAAGATAAACTCATTTCATTACAACAGAGTATATACAGTAATTACAAAACATCATAATGAAAAATGAAGTAACAAAAGATACAATTTGAGCACTAGAAGGCTATATGTCTCTATCTTTATCCTTTTATAGTTCATCACCAGATAGCTCTTCTTCTTTCACTTTCCAGGTAGCCCAGGCTTCAGGAAACAAGTAAGGCAGTTCAGCAGGGTCATAAACTGGAACATGAGGAGGTAGAATGATGGGATCTCTTCTGTGTGGGCCTTTACTAGTAGATTTCTTTCTTTTAGGCTTTTGAGAAAGTACTTCTTCTACATTTACTACTGGTGCATTCCCAAATTTTGTTGCTTTGTTGAAGAGCTCTTGGGAGTTCAGGCTTCAATGTATCTTTAATACCACTTTTAGCCTTACCAATGAAGTATTCCAACATATCCATCCATTCACCGAATCCGAAGATTCTCAATTCGGTGTAGTTTATCCTCTCTTGAATGTTATCTTCCCTGCTGATACTGAAAGCTCTTTTTGTGCCTCTGTGTACTTTGATGATCTTGCTGGGATTTGATCTCCTGGTCAGTACATCACCATACTTGCTCCTATAATAGTGATCAGATAGCTCTATTGTTCGTTCAGTTTCTATAGGAGCAGTAGCAGGTGCTTTCTCAGCAGCTTCCAGTTCATCAAGAGCTTTATCTTGTTCCTTAACAATAGCTTTGGCTAGCTTGAGGGACTCAGCCGCTTGCTTTCTATCAGCAACCAACTTAGCTTCTTCCTCCTGAAGCCTTAGCCTCTCAGCAAATTCGGCATCAGCATCCTCCCTTGTTTTCCTTTCAACTTCTAGACTCAAAAGATAGTCATCCACAGTAATGTTTAGGGATTTTGCTGTTTCAATCATTTTCCTGCCCTCAACAGTTCTAAGAGCATCGCGATATTGCCTTAGATCCATACCCAGTTGCTGAGCCTCATGAAATCGAGCTTTCTCTTTATAAGTATGTAGCCTTTGACCACTGTTATTTAGATACACGCCAATTTCAATGCCATAAGTTAAGGCAGTGATGTAGAATGGCTGATCAAGAGGATGATGCAGCAATTTAACTTGGCGTATCCTTTCAGAAATATCTGCTTATCTTTGCTCAAGTAATTCAGGTACAGTGATCTCCAGCCTGTAAGCCTCTCTTTCATCTGGATTCATCCTTCTTAGATCTGGCTCACCTTGGGCAACTGAGTCATCTTCCCAAGTTGTGTGTTTATCATGATGTTTTGGGGAAGATGGAGGATACATGATTGATTCTGCTATGCCAGAAGAACTTACCGAGAACTGATTAATACGTTCATCCCATGTTCTGTCAAAATAAGCAAGTGTCCGGGGAGAGATAGGCGATTGAACAAATAGATGATCTCCTCTGCCCCAGACTGTAAAATCAGCAGGATCAACAGTATCAGTATCTTGTTTAACACCCAGCTCAGCCCTCTTGGCTGGGTCTTCAACACTTGTTTCACCGAGCAGCACACTACTGGCTGGGTCTTCTATCACAGCACTCATTGCTGTGTCTTCAGTACCAGCTGACTGATTAGTATCAGCTGGCACAACTGCCACAGTATCTTCATCAGTTGCCACAAATAGGGTCCTTTCCTTAGGGGCTGGTTATCCCTAGGAGCAGATTTCACCCTTTGTTTGTCGATTGGCATGGGTTCAGATGATGGTTCTTGTGTTGATACTGGTTCTCGTGGAGGCAGATAGGGAACAATTGCTAAGTGCTCCCCCTGAGTATCATCATCATCAAGGTTTATAATTTTTACTGGCTATTATTGTGTAGCTGACTGAGCAGAAGATGCTGGTCGATAGAAATGGCTGGTTTCTAACATTGCATATAGCCATTTCATGAATACTTCAGCTCTCACTCCTCCTGACTCAGTAAAAGCTAAGTAATCTCTCATCTGTTCAGGTGTCATCTTCTTAATTCTGTCTGCTCGCTCAGCATACAACTTTGCTTTCTTTCTATCATATTTGATCATGAACTTAGCATTTCTTTTCAAAGCAGCCCTTTTGTGTTCTTCAATGCTGAGTAGTTCATCATGAATTTCACGCTTTTCAGGATCGAGGGATCGTACATGCTCAGTTTTATGTTGTTTCAGAGCAGCATACGCCTCAAATTTAGCGTTGAAAGCAGCATCTAGTTCCTGCTGTCTCTTCTGATGCCTCTCCAGTTTTCTTTTCATTTTACGTTTAATGGTTTGAGAGACAGCAAAAGATTCAACAACAGCCAATTCAGAAATATCACTGGGCTTACTGCCAGAACCAATATCATCCACAGATGTGGCATACACAATGGGTTAAGATTCACCAGCTGCCTGGACACCTACTTCAGTATGAGCGTTGCTGGGCTTAGTTCCAGAACCTTGACCAGTACCATCACCATCCCACCTTTGCTGTTTTGGATCCTTTTCATGCTCGTGCTCCCCCTCAGATTGTTTTCTCTTTTTAGATTGCTTTTTAGACTTATTCTTCCCCTTTTTGTCATCAGCAGGGGCAGAAGCAGGAGCTGGGGAGACTTGTGCATCAAGGTCACTATCAGACTCATAAACAGAATAAGCAAATATGTTCCAGTCAGCATCAGCAGGAGATAGATGGGCACCAGGATCTACGCCATATTGTCTGAGGTAAAGGTTTGAAGATCGAACTTCATTCCTAGCAACACACATGGCCATTTGTTGGACATCAGCCCTAACATCAGCTTGAAGAGCAGCCATTCGTTGCATTACCTCCACCATTTGTACATAAGCTGAGGCAGGAATCATAGTAGCCATTTGCTATTCCTGCGAATCCAATCTCTCTTCCAATACCCTATTTTATTCATTAAGGAAAAGGATTGTGCTATTAGTAGCATCAAAATCAGCTTGAAGACGGGCAATATGATCAATATACTCATTGTGAGAGATGATTCGCCTTTTGAGATTCTCCTCCTCTTCATGTTGTTTGACAATGGCTTCCACCGCAAGATCTGCAAAAGCACATACTTATCTGAGCTAGGCTTCAATAGATGAAGTTGAAACCTCCCCAGCTCTGCGTATGACTTTAGTCATTCTATTAACAAGAGTAGTGCGGATGGTGCATTGTAGATCTGGTGTGATCCTGGATACTGTTCGATAGATAGCCAGGGTAGAGATGGCAGCCACCTCATTAGCATCAAAACTGCTGGTTGAGGGGCGATCACTAGCAGTGACAATCGGACTACCTCCGTGGGGTGGTGGAGGTGGAAGGTCAGAATCTGACTCATCACCATGATCACCATCATTTTTACCTTTACCCGAAGGTTTAGAACCACTGGTATCCTTGTCAGCATCATTATCAGCATCATCAGTTAGATCCACTGGTTTATCTTTGGAGCCACTCACATTATCAGTCACATTATCATGAATGACTGGCTCGCCCTTACCAGCACCTTTATCAGCATCACCATCAGATGAAGAAGATGATGAGGAAGAAGCTGAAGAATCAGAAGGTACTGGCGAATCAGGGACATTCTTCATCACACACTTACCAGTAGTAGGATCGATGATGAACTTGAGAGGCCTCCAAGTACTAGGCCATGGAGAAGCAGCTGGAGCCATACCAAAGTAATGGTAGAATGGCTGCTCATTAACTTGTTGTAACATGGCCAACTTCTCATATACTTCTTCTCTTGCTGGTCGATCAAGCTGAGATAGTAGTTCAATCAGCTCTTCTCTAGGTAATTTGCTGGCTAACACTAAGGCAGTTTGAGGATTAATAGTCAACTGATCCACCAGCAAGGCAACTCTGGGAGTGATAGATGCTCCCCTATAGATGAAGTTAGGTACAACTTCATCAGGATCTGGTACCTAGCACACATATGGTTTCTTCTCAGCAGAAGCAGTAGCCTGAGAAGAATATGTAGTGGCAGTAGCAGAGGTACCAGCATCCAAAATGGGTTTCGTAGAACCAGTAGCAGCAGCGGATGACTGCTCAGAAGATGGAATAACAGTAGCAGAAGCTGCAGTATCCATCTGTGGCTCTTTTGGAACATAGCCAACATCAGGAAGAAATGAAGGCCAGGAAGAATCATCATCATCGTCATGTGAGCCACACTGCCAGTAACCACTTCAGTAGTAGTAGCAGTTGGAGGAGTAACAGTGATAGTGGCAGCAGCATCAACATCAAGAACCTCCTTAACAATATTATCAATGACCTTTTCGAGTACAGGAGGAGGTTCCATTATCATCTCCTTAACCACTTCAGAATCAGTGGTTGAAGTAGCAATACTAGAGACAGTAGGAGGAGTAGCAGAAATATTAGCAGTAGCTAGCTCCTCATTATCAGTAAGAGTAGTGGAACCAGCAGCCACATTGTCTCCAGTAGAGCCAGCAGCAGTAGAGACAACAGTACGAGTATCAGTACCACCAGTAGACAAATCAGTAGCACCAACACCAGTAGCAGAAACGAAGAGCTCATCAGTAGAAACAATTACATCCTTTTCTTGCTCTCCCTCTGCCTGTTCATCTACCCAGCTAAGAACTGAAACAAAAGAACATTTTATGTTAACAACTGTAGAACCAAATAAATTTGACTCAATAATTGCATCTGTTGTTGGTCTCTGGGGGCAGACTAGTGATTTAGTCAGCCCTTCAATTGAGACATAGTTAGGTGTCTGTAAGTACAGCTGTGACTCTGCTGACTCATTGGCAACACATGTTGACCCAGATAGTGTAAGAGTTCTGGCTGGTAATGATGTAGGAGTGAGACTCTTAACATGATCCAAGTAACATTTAGGCTGTGCAGTGGCCGGAGCTAATTCAATACGATGAGGAACGAGCTCAAGACTGCTTTGGGGTTCATTTATGTTCTATGCTGGGTGTACTGTCAGCAGAGGATATTGCATGATGTTTAATTTAGAGAAATGTGAAAGTGCCTGGTTAGAAGAGTATGGGCTGCTACTCTTCTTTACACTAGTTTTAAAACCAGTCAGCTTGGGAGCCAAGGTTATTGATGTGTGCAGAGGTGTATACGAAATAGTTATATTTTTACTACGAAATACTATTAAATACGATACAATTTTACACAAGTTATTTATTTATTTATAGAGTGGATATACCTAAACCTTTCTACAACACTTATAGGCAGTGTACCTAATCGTACAGTAGTATAGTTTTTAGTAAGTCCGGTTCGTCCACAGGGAACTAACCAAGTTTAACGCTATATTTTTAAAACTATATTTGTAAATATATATATATATATATATATATATATATATATATATATATATATATAAGTAGAATTATTATTATTATAAAAGGGGGTTTTTACCGTTTAATGACCGGTTTGTCAATTTTAAAACTTTAGTCGCAGGTAAAACCTAATGTAAAATAAAAATAACTTAATTTAAAGCGTAAAGTAAATAACGATAAATAAAAGTGCGATAATTTAAAGTGCGATAAATAAAATGACGGTAAATAAAATTGCGATAATTAAAAAGTACGATAATTAAAAGTGCGATAAATTAAATGACAGTAAATAAAAGTGCGATGAGATATGAAATAAAGGAATTATGCTTATTTAAACTTCCGTAATCATGTTGTTTGGCGTGTTGATTTTAATTTATTACCATGGGTTAATTATCCTTTGTCCTGGATTATTCGATATGTCCATACGGTTTTGTCCATAATAGTCCATCATTCATAAATATAAAGTGCGAAAGTCTTCGTCAAATTATCCTTATACCCGAAGTCAAATATTCCAACTAATTGGGGATTCGAATTGTAACAAGGTCTTAATACTTTGTTTAATGAATACACCAGGTTATCGACTGCATGTAATCCAAGGTTTTACTACTTTGTTAACAATTACACCAATTACCCTTATATGTAATTCACCCCTGTTTCAACGAGTCTATTGATTATTAATCCATTCCCGTGTCCGGTCAAATGAATAATTATTGGTATTTATAGATATCCCGCCCACCGTACCCAGTCAAGCGTATGTGGTTATATATAAATACGTCAGATTATAAATCTATATATTAAATTAACGAGATATCGTTTAGTTAATATAAAGCCCATTAATAGCCCATAGTCTAATTTCCACAAGTGTCGTTCTTTTATCCAAACCCCAATTATGGTCCAAAGCCCAATTACCCCGTCTTTAATATTTAGCCCAACATCACGATTATTTCGGCTTAAATAAGCATAATAATAACTTAGCTACGAGACATTAATTTAAAAAGGTTGAACATAATTTACAATGATTAATAATAGCGTAGCGTTACACGGACAGAATTTTGACTTACACACTTACAACATTCGCTAACATACCCTTATTATTATTAATCTTAAATTAAAATTAAAATTATAAATTATATATATATATATATATATATATATATATATATATATATATATATATATATATATATATATATATATATATATCGTGAGAGAGAGAGAGAGATTGAATTAGGTGTGATAAAATTCAGCCATAAATTGTGCTATTTAAAGAATGTGGCCTGCTACAGTGATCCATGCGATCGCATGGATCTTGTGCCTTCTGGCCATGCGATCGCATGGCACCTTTTTACAGCTCAGGATCTTTTATTTTTTTATTTGCTGACGGTTTTATTATATAATATAATATATATATAATTTTAAGAATTAATTATATATTATATTATATTCATGTGCATAGTTGACTTGTAATTTTTAGTCTGTTGCGTCGCGCGTTGAGAGTTGACTCTGGTCCCGGTTCCGGATTTTCGAACGTCCTTTCGTACTATTTAATATCTTGTACTTTGCGTTTCGCGGCTCGTACTCTTGTAATTTTTAGACGTTTCTCATCAATAATTTGAACCACTTTGATTGTACTTTATACTTTTTAGCTTTTTGGTCGTTTGCGTCTTCAATTCGTCGAATCTGTCTTTTGTCTTCACCTTTTATTATTTAAATGAATATCACTTGTAAATAGAATAATTGCAACTAAAAGCTTGTCTTTCTTGAAGGATAATGCTATGAAATATATGTTTGTTTTTAGGATTATCAAATATTCCCACACTCGAGCGTTGCTTGTCCTCAAGCAATATAGAACTTGAAATAAAAATACTAGAATCACTTTTTTATTCTTCACACTTTGTACATCAGTGATTTTAATACGGCGGTATGAACAATGATAGTAACGTTGTGGTTTACAGTCCCACATGACTATGAAAATTTAGATCCTTTAGAAAATTGGATCTTTATGAAAACATTTGACCTTTTGAAAATTCAATCTAGCTTTTACCCTAGATAAGTTTTCCAGAATAACCCTTCACCGGTGTTTGCGAAATTGTTTTTGTGGGTTTTGTGGGTTTCAGATTTGAAAATTTTAGCTCAAAAATTTGCGGTTTTGTGTCACCCACTTGCTATCCTTGTATTAGGAAAGCAACATGTCCAGTATATTTGCTCCGTATATTACCTTTTGGTAAACTACCGTCCGGTTGTAAAGGAAATCGTTGAACAAGCAACTGTTGAGGCAATGTCCCGTGACATGCTTTTGATTATGGTCTACAACGTGTCGGATGCAATTACTATCCTTTGTAGGAGCAATAGTAAAGATCACCCTATAGTTTTTCGGTCTGGCACAAGGTCCTGTCTTCGACCATGCTATGCAACCACCGTTCTTACGGTTGACACCCGATTTGGTTCAGGTGACCTAATGAATTCCAGGTGAATTCCTAGGATTTTACGTTCAATGGTAATGAACGCATTAAAAATGGGTTTTCAGAAAACAAATCGGTTTGTAATTTGATTAAAATATTTTCTCGTTCAAGCTCGAGTTTAGATATCATCGAATTCCATAAGTTTGTAATTCTCAATCTTTAAGGTCAATCTCAAGGATTGAGTAATATCAGGCTTAAAAACTGATTTTTGATCTTTAAGGAGATTATCTTTTCTGGAGATCTGATTCATTAGTCTTATAAGCTAATTTGCATGGTGCCCCCCCCCATTGTACGAGACAGATCCTCTCATGGTTAGGATAAGTCTGACCACTTGGTGACCCTGTTTGATGCTGAGGTCCATGGATTTCCAACTGATTTTCGAGAAAACTTTTCAAGGTTTTTCGTAGACTCTACAACTGGTCTGGACGACAACTTCCTGACCTAAATCAAGAAGCGCGTTTCTTTTTTGGAAGACTTTACTTCCTTTTAATGATGGAATTGATTCATCGTGTAGATCCATCTTTCTTTCAAATATATTACAGTAAATCGGGTAAAACTGATTAGTTTAGTCCAAAGCAAAAGTATCTTCAATTATTTGTACAAAAATATGTGATATATGTTCAAAATAACTTGGTAAATTTTTCCCACACTTGGCTTTTATTTTCCTTTCTTTGCCTTTTTATTTTCCTCTATTCCATTTTAAATGAATTCTAACATTTTAGGTTGTTTCTCAATTTATGTCCTTTCCGAGGTAACAATAATTTTGGTGTTAACACCTAGTTTTATCGTTCATAAATATGTATAAACACGATTTTGAGTTCATTTAATTGAAAATTTTTAAATTTTTTACTAGAATTGGGTAGTCAGTATATAAGACTAAGGCTGTTCTTTATTATCAGAGAGCACTAGATTCTAATACAACTACTGCGTTACTAGTATTTTTAATGGTAACCAAGTATTTAAATTTAAAATTTTAAAAATTCGAAAGAATTTCACCCCTTCCACACTTAAGATCTTGCAATGCCCTCATTTGCAAGAAATCAGTACAATTTAAATTATTGAGGGTGATTAGCATAGAAAAATGATTAAATTTTACCAAAGTTTCCAAACATATTGGCGTTTGTTAGTTGAATGATAAATGGTGCACATCATTTGTTCATTCCGTCTTGTTGTTACATCACATTTGTTTTTCGTTTTTCGTCAAAATTAGTAGCTTTTGCTGAACTTAATGCCAGTCTTTGAAAGTTCGCTGTTTTACCCTGTTGTGTACATTTGACAATATACATACATACAAATAATAACATGCATGGTAATTTGAAATATTAGTACAACATAAAAAAAAAAATTAAAACTTACATTAAAGTATCACAATATTATATGTTTTAAACATAAGTAAATAAAAATAATAAAAGATAAAAATCACCAACGGGAACTGTATCAATCTAGATAGGGGTTCCAGTTCATGTCATCGGTCGGGTACCACGGTTGGTTATATGTGTACTGATAGGCCTGGTTAGGGTCGTAGAGAGTAAATGGTGGTCGCATATCGGGCTGGTGTGGAGGATAGTAAGCAGGTCGGGTTGGTACGTAGTTATTTGGTACCTGAGGTGATAGCTGGCTCATGATCTGATGCTGATGATAATGCCATCTATCATGCTGTCATTGCCTGGAATGCTCGTACACATTCTCGGCGTACCACTGCTCGAACTGACTATGTCTAGCCTCGTTTGTCATTTCTACCTCATCTATACGCTGGTAAACGTCAGTAATAGCCTCCCTAATGACATCCCTAATGTCATCCGGTTCCTCCATTTCCTTATCTAAACCTCTCTCTACCTGTGGATGACGGTCCTCATATGGTACTGCCTGATTGCGTCTGCTCTTTAATACCTCTGCACCCTGATAGACTCGCAATCCTAAAGTCTCAACTTGTTCCCTACACACCATCAGTGGACCTCCTTGATCCCTATCTACACCCAAATACTCTCCAATGAGAGTAACAAAAATACCTCCTCCTATTATTCCCCCATCCTGTATTCCTGCCACCATTTTGGACAGATAAAAACCAAAACAGTGGGGGATATTAACAACGCTTCTAGTGTTTCGAATACACTTAAGGTAAAATAAATCATGTAAGGTCATATTCTCCTTGTTGTTACCTCTTTGTGTAATCAAATTAGCTAAAAATCTATGTATAACACGAAGCTCTGCTTTGTTAATATCTAAATAGGAGTGTCTTCCTCCCAGCGTAAAAACATTATAATTTGACATACGCCTCCAGACGGCGTCAGCGTCAAAATTCCTATCTACCCTTTCACCATGATAAATCAAATTTGTACAATCAGGTAGAAGTAATTCACCAGGAGTGTAAATCTGTAAAGCCCTGGCTATGTCCATCATGGACATTCTATACATCCTACGGCCAAGTAAAAATGTAAGAAAATTCCTATCGTCTAACCTAATTACATCCGTATCAAGTGATATAGTACTCATAAGCTCAACACAGCACTCTTTATATACAGGCCTACGAATGGTGAATAAACATTTCCATTCGGGAAAAGAAGAGTTCCCATACCTTTGGATCAGATGCTGCCTAACTGAGTTAGCTAGTTGGACCCTTTCCAAAGGCTCCCAATCGATTACCTTCTGTACTTCTACATTTTTCGTTACCAGTTTAAATTTGTTACTTTGGTACGTCGGGTAATCTCTCTAACTTCGATCAAATCTCAAATTGAGATGCAACTGTTCTTCATGAATCGTTGGGTGTTCTATTATTGGATGAATCAGAAATTGTACGTAGGCATTAACATATTCTTGTTGCGGATCATAGTATGGTACGTGTTGATCAGGTTGTTGTTGTTGTTCCTGTTCAGGTTATGGTTCATATTGCATTTCTGGTTCAGGTTCGTTTTCAGGTTGTCTGGATGATGATCCACCGACAGATTCGGTATATTTCTGCAAAACACATTAAAAACAAAATTTATGCATCCAAATATGCATTAGTGTTAGCAAAATAACAACTTGAAACAATTACAATAACATGTTTAATCCATATTAAACTTATACTCATTTTCATATTTTTATCAATTCTACACTTTTTCAAATAAGCATATATGAAAATGTTTACAAAGTTCATAAGCATTCTACTCAAATAACATGTCAAAAAAATCATTACTAGCAATTAAACAAGTTTCAAATGACATTTACATCAATTTAATCAAGTTCATGAATTTTAGACCCAAAAAGTCCACTTTAATTCTCAAAAATTATGTTTAGGATCAATGTTTGGATCATTTAGCTACCTAAACATGTTACACTACTTAATTTAGCAATAATTCATGAAAAAAAAATCGGCCATAACCTGTTTATATCAAAAAGCCCCAAATTGCTCAAGAACACAAACCCTAGATTTCTAAAATTTTTGAAGTTTTTGGCTTCAAATAATGTTAAATAGCATCAATCTAGGTTATACATGCATAATATACTAACAATTTAACTCTAATTACACTAGAAATTAAAAAAATTAAATTAGTCAAAATTTAGCTCAAGAACACTAAAACTGAAAATTTAAAGAGTTTAGGGATGAAATCTTTACCTTCTTGCCTTCCCATATGAAGAAAGACATGATTATAGCGAGAAATTTGGTTGATTTTGGCTAAAAATGGCGAATTTAGGGGTGTTTGTGGAAGAGTTTCGTGTATGTGTGTGTATTTTGTGAAGAGCAGAGAGCTCGCTGAGCTTTATGTTCCTGACCAGTTATTTGGCTTCATGCGATTGCATGAGTTGACAGTTCAAACCCCATGCGATCGCATGGGAATCAGGGTTTTTTTTTTTTTTTTTTTTTTTAATAAAAACCTTATACTTTTAAATCAAATAATTAATTAAAAATTAAAATTTTGTTTCTTTTCAGGATGAGGGCGTTTCGGATCGTTGTCCTAGTCCGTCTCTCGACAAAATTTTAAAATTTGTCACTTTTTAAGCGTTGTTTTAAAAGCAAAGATTTTTGGGTTTTTTTAAATATTTTTGGCATACTTTAATTCAATAAGATTAAAAATAATGATAATAAAATTTCTCGTCCCGCCCTTGGGTAAAGCAATTTCGGTTCAACGACCTAATCTTCAACTCACGACAAATTTTAGAAATCATATTTTTAACTCAATGAAATAAAGTAAATTTTTGTTTTTAAATTCACACCAAACTTAAATTTAAAATGCATAAAATTAAAAATTCATATAAATATCATTAATATTTTTATACATTAATTTTACAAACTTATATTAAAAATATTAATTTTTTTAAAATACTTAAAAACTTAAATATATTGATTTTAAAAATTTACATTAATAATTTAATATTTATATATTAATTTTAAAAAGATGGTAAAAATTAAATTTTTTTTTTTGTCTTTTATCCCACTTTAATCAATCAAATATTATCAAAAATATACGCCCCTCTTTTGGGTAAAGTAATTTCGGTTCCATAACCTAGTTTTACTCCTGACGAATTTTTGAAATATTTTGGGTTGATTGATTATAGATATTTATACCTTAAGAATAAACGGTAAATTTCGCAGTGATGTAATAAATTTTTGTATGATATCAATAATTTCAGTTTCGCATACCTAATTTTATTGAATATCAATTTAATACTTTATAGCGAACGATTCAGCATTTATTATCAAAAGGTTAAAAGCAATAAATAAAAACAAAAATAAAAACTGTACATACTTACCTGTGAGAAAGAATTCTAAGAGACCTGCTTTAGCTGACTCATAGGAGAGTCATGTGATTTGGTTTTCCATAGCTACATAAGTGTAACCTCGATTCTTCAATAACTTTTCTTCTAAACATATGAATGGTCCTTCTCTGCATAGAGTAACAAATTCGGTATTTGAATATGTTTGATTGTTCGAATATTTACCTTCGTGTGACCATTTTTCGCATTTATGACATCTTTCAAGGTGTCGTGCTCTTCTTTTTGTTGCGGATTTTGATTTTTCTTTACCAAAATGTATCTTATGATGATCTTTCCTGAGTTCTTTCCTTACTTCGTCCATTTTTCCTCTTACGAATGATACCAGTTCACTCGGAAAGATGTTATTATTACGTTTAGTAATCATAGCGTGTAATAGTAGACCATGGTTCAGATCAAAGGAATTCTTCATCTCGTAAAACCTAAAAAAAAATAAAAATTCAGAATGGAGGGAGAAGACTAGTTCTTTAGGGTCTGCTAGGGAAAGACCATTCAGATTCCATTCTCGAGAATTACACGAAAACAGAAAATCTAACTCTCACAGAAATACTTATTACCCTTAAAAAGACTTGATTCTCCCCATACTTAGTTAGCTGTGGTGTTGAAATTGTGATTAACTTCATTGTCAACTTCCATTGGACCATGTATGTAATGTTTAACTCTGTGACCATTAACTTTAAATTCAATCCCATTTGAATTTATCAACTCTATTGTTCCATATAGGAAAACTCTTTTGACTATGAATGGTCCAGACCATCTTGATTTCAATTTTTCAGGAAATAGCTTGAATCGTGAATTGAAAAGAAGAACTCTGTCTCCTTCCTTAAATTCTTTTGAACTTCTGATTCTTTTATCATGCCATTTCTTCGTTCTTTCTTTATAGATTAACGAATTTTCATATGCTTCATGTCTTAATTCTTCTAATTCGTTTAGTTGACTTAATCGTAAACGTCCGGCTTCATGCAAATCAAGATTACATGTCTTCAAAGCCCAAAATGCTTTGTGCTCAATTTCTACTGGAAGATGACATGCTTTTTCGTAAACGAGTCTAAAAGGTGTGGTTCCAATTGGAGTTTTGTAGGCTGTTCTAAAAGCCCAGAGTGCATCCTCCAATTTCATGGACCATTCCTTCGAATTTGATCCTACGGTTTTCTCTAGAATACATTTTAAAGCTCGGTTGGTATTTTCAACTTGTCCACTTGTTTGTGGATGATAAGCGGTTGAGATTTTATGAGTTACTCCATATCTTTTGAGAACTTTCTCAAGTTGATTATTACAGAAATGAGTACCCCGATCACTTATTAAAGCTTTCCGTGTTCCAAACCTTGCAAAAAGACGTTTTAAGAAGTTGACTACAACTCGTGCATCGTTAGTTGGGAGAGCTTGTGCTTTCGCCCATTTAGATACATAATCAATGGCAATGAGAATGTAGAGATTATTATGAGATTTTGGAAATGGACCCATAAAGTCAATACCCCAAACGTTAAATACTTCACATACTTGAATGATATTTTGTGGCATTTTATCACGTTGACTTATTTTTCTGGCCCTTTGACAAGCATCACAGGATTTGCAAAGAAGGTGTGCGTCTTTGAAAATTGTAGGCCAATAGAATCCAGTGTCGTAGACTTTTCTTGCTGTGAGTTGAGGCCCATAATGCCCTCCTGTTGGTCCTGTGTGACAATGGTTTAAGATTTGACTGACTTCATCCCCGAATATGCATCGGCGTATTATTCCATCGGGACAACTTTTAAATAAATGTGGATCTTCCCAGAAATAGTGTTTTATATCACTAAAGAATTTCTTTCGTTTTTGGTACGACAACCCCTTTTCAAGGAATCCACATACTAAGTAGTTTGCATAGTTTGCAAACCATGGAATTTCATTATAATCTATCTTCAATAGATATTCATCAGGAAAGTTATCTTGTATGGCCGATTCATTTAGAACTTCTAATTCAGGATTTTTAAGACGAGAAAGATGATCAGCTGCGAGATTTTCTGCTCCCTTTTTATCTCGGATTTAAATATCGAACTCTTGTAAGAGTGAGATCCAACGGATTAATCGTGGTTTGGCATCTTGTTTCGAAAATAGGTATCTAAGAGCAGAATGATCGGTATAGACCAACGTTTTAGCTAGAACGAGATATGAACGAAATTTGTCAAAAGCAAAGACAATAGCAAGGAGTTCTTTTTCAGTAGTTGTGTAATTCGTTTGTGCTCCTTGTAACATCTTACTAGCATAATAAACAGGTTTAAATTGTTTTTCAATCCTTTGTCCTAAAACGGCTCACATTGCAAAATCACTTGCATCGCACATGAGTTCAAACGGTAGATTCCAATTTGGAGTTATCATGATTGGCACATTAGTGAGTTTTTCTTTAAGAATATTAAAAGATTTGATGCATTCATCTGAAAAGATGAATGGAGCATCCTTTTCTAGGAGTTTATTCATAGGAGTGGCAATTTTAGAAAAATCTTTTATGAAATGTCGGTAAAAACCGGCATGCCCTAGAAAACTCCTAACTTCTCTAACATTGGTGGGATATGGAAGTTTAGCAATTACATCTACTTTAGCTCTATCCACTTCTATTCCTTCCTTTGGAATTTTATGACCAAGAACGATGCCTTCTTTAACCATGAAATGGCATTTCTGTCAATTAAGAACTAGATTTGATTGTTCGCATCTAATAAGCATTCGTTCAAGATTAACTAGACATGATTCAAATGTATCACCGAAGACTGAAAAGTCATCCATGAAAACTTCCATGCATTCTTCTATCATGTCATGAAAAATCACCATCATGCACCTTTGAAAGGTTGCAGGAGCGTTGCAAAGTCCAAATGGCATGCATTTGTAAGCAAAAGTACCATAAGGGCACGTGAACGTTGTTTTCTCTTGGTCCTCGAGTGCGATTGGAATTTGAAAATATCCGAAAAAACCATCAAGAAAACAATAGTAACTATTTCCGGCTAACCTTTCCAATATTTGATCAATGAAAGGTAAGGGAAAGTGATCTTTTCTGGTGGCGTCATTTAATTTTCTATAATCAATACAAACACGCCATCCTGTTACAGTCCTAGTAGGAATAAGCTCATTTTTTTCATTTGTGATGACAGTCATGCCACCGTTCTTAGGTACGCATTGAACTGGGCTTACCCATGGTGAAATGTCCCGTTCATATTGATTATAAACGTTCCATATTAATTGATTTCGTCGTGAGGTTTTGACCTCTATATGAGACTTTTTCAAAGACTGCATTCATTTTTAAAACAACCATAACCTTTATTTTATCGATAAAGGTTTAAAAAGCATTACGTAGATTATCAAGTAATGATAATCTAAAATATACCGTTTACACACGACCATTACATAATGGTTTACAATAAGAATATATTACATCAAAAATAAGTTTCTTGAATACAGTTTTAACATAATATCATACAAGCATGGACTCCAAATCTTGTCCTTATTTTAGTATGCAACAACGGAAGCTCTTAATAATCAGCTGAGAATAAACATGCTTAAAACGTCAACAAAAATGTTGGTGAGTTCTAGGTTTAACCTATATATTATCA
The DNA here is from genome assembly GCF_046630445.1 of Rutidosis leptorrhynchoides. Lineage (NCBI taxonomy): Eukaryota > Viridiplantae > Streptophyta > Magnoliopsida > Asterales > Asteraceae > Rutidosis > Rutidosis leptorrhynchoides. Next base: position 255,503,990 of record NC_092340.1, read on the forward strand.
AATCATAATAATTGACCACAAGATTTCATATTTCAATATACATCCCATACATAGAGATAAAAATCATTCATATGGTGAAGTATTGCGGAGACAGGATTTGAACCCGTGACCTCAAGGTTATGAGCAACACCTGGTAACCGACATTAACAAGATGCATATAAGAATATCCCCTATCATTTCGGGAAATCCTTCGAACATGATAAAAATGAATTCGAAGTACTAAAGCATCCGGTACTTTGGATGGGGTTCGTTAGGCCCAATAGATCTATCTTTAGGATTCGCGTCAATTAGTAAATCGGTTTACTAATTCTTAGGTTACCAAGCAAAAAGGGGCATATTCGGCTTCGATCATTCACCCATATAATGTAGTTTCAATTACTTATGTCTATTTCGTAAAACATTTATAAAAAATTGCGCATGTATTCTCAGCCCAAAAATATAAAGGGTAAAAAGGCAAATGAAACTCACTTTCACAGATTTTTACTTCGTCGGGAAGTAAGACTTGGCCACTGGTCGATTCACGAATCTATAACAAATATGTACATATATATCAAAGTATGTTCAAAATATATTTACAACATTTTTAATACGTTTTACTGTTTTAAATTTATTAAGTCAGCTGTCCTCGTTAGTAACCTACAACTAGTTGTCCACAGTTAGATGTACAGAAATAAATCGATATATATTATCTTGAATCAATCCACGACCCAGTGTATACACGTCTCAGGCTAGATCACAACTCAAAGTATATATATTTTTGGAATCAACCTCAACCCTGTATAGCTAACTCCAACATTACTTCATATAGAGTGTCTATGGTTGTTCCAAATAATATATATACATGGGTCGATATGATATGTCAAAACATTTGCATACGTGTCTATGGTATCCCAATATTACATAATATATTAGAATACATGTATAATACAATATAAGTTAGCTAAGATATGATTTGCATAGAATTGTTACAATATTTCCCGTAGCTACAACAATAAAAAAATATCCAATCTTGTTTTTCCCATAACTTCTTCGTTTTAAATCCGATTTGAGTGAATCAAATTGCTATGGTTTCATATTGAACTCTATTTTATGAATATAAACATATAAAGTATAGATTTATAGTCGGAAATATAAGTTACAAGTCATTTTTGTAAAGGTAGTCATTTCAGTCGAAAGAACGACGTCTAGATGACCATTTTGGAAAACATATTTCCACTTTGAGTTTAACCATGATTTTTGGATATAGTTTCATGTTCATAAGAAAAATCATTTTCCCAGAAAAAAAACTTTTAAATCAAAATTTATCATAGTTTTTAATTAACTAACCCAAAACAGCCCGCGGTGTTACTACAACGGCGTATATCCGATTTTACGGTGTTTTTTGTGTTTTCCAGTTTTAAATCATTAAGTTAGCATATCAAATAGATATAGAACATGTGTTTAGTTGATTTTAAAAGTCAAGTTAGAAGGATTAACTTTTATTTGCGAACAAGTTTAGAATTAACTATACTATGTTCTAGTGATTACATGTTCAAATCTTCGAATAAGATAGTTTTATATGTATGAATCGAATGATGTTATGAACATCATTACTACCTCAAGTTTAGTAGGTAAACCTACTAGAAGTGACAAGAAATGATCTAGCTTCAAAGGATCTTGGATGGCTTGAAAGTTCTTGAAGTAGAATCATGACACGAAAATAAGTTCAAGTAAGATTATCACTCGAATTAAGATAGTTATAGTTATAGGAATTGAATCAAAGTTTGTATATGAGTATTACCTTGATTTAGAATGATATATTACTATAAACAACAAGGATTTCTTGAGGTTGGATGTTTACTTTACAAGATTGGAAGTGAGCTAGTAAACTTGGAAGTATTCTTGATTTTATGAAACTAGAACTTGTAGAATTTATGAAGAACACTTAGAACTTGAAGATGGAACTTGAGAGAGATCAATTAGATGAAGAAAATTGAAGAATAAAAGTGTTTGTAGGTGTTTTTGGTCGTTGGTATATGGATTAGATATAAAGGATATGTAATTTTGTTTTCATGTAAATAAGTCATGAATGATTACTAATATTTTTGTAATTTTATGAGATATTTCATGCTAGTTGCTAAATGATGGTTCTCACATGTGTTAGGTGACTCACATGGGCTGCTAAAAGCTGATCATTGGAGTGTATATACCAATAGTACATACATCTAAAAGCTGTGTATTGTACGAGTACGAATACGGGTGCATACGAGTAGAATTGTTGATGAAACCGAACGAGGATGTAATTGTAAGCATTTTTGTTAAGTAGAAGTATTTTGATAAGTGTCTTGAAGTCTTTCAAAAGTTTATGAATATATATTAAAACACTACATGTATATACATTTTAACTGAGTCGTTAAGTCATCGTTAGTCATTACATGTAAATGTTGATTTGAAACCTTTAAGTTAACGATCTTGTTAAATGTTGTTAACCCAATGTTCATTATATCTAATGAGATGTTAAATTATTATATTATCATAATATTATGATATATTAATATATCTTAATATGATATATATACATTTAAATGTCGTTACAACGATAATCGTTACATATGTATCTCGTTTCGAAATCCTTAAGTTAGTACTCTTGTTTTTACATATGTAGTTCATTGTTAATATACATAATGACATGTTTACTTATCATTTATCATGATTAAACATAGTGTAACAATATCTTAATATGATTCATATGTATTTAGTAAGACGTTGTTATAACGATAATCGTTATATATATCGTTTCGAGTTTCTTAATTCAATAAACACAATTTTATGTATATAAATCATTGTTAAAATACCTAATGAGATACTTACTTATCATAATATCATGTTAACTATATATATAATCATATATATGTTATCATATAGTTTTTACAAGTATTAACGTTCGTGAATCACCGGTCAACTTGGGTGGTCAATTGTCTATATGAAACTTATTTCAATTAATCAAGTCTTAACAAGTTTGATTGCTTAACATGTTGGAAACACTTAATCATGTAAATATCAATTTCATTCAATATATATAAACATGGAAAAGTTCAGGTCACTACAGTACCTACCCGTTAAATAAATTTCATCCTGAAATTTTAAGCAGTTGGAGGTGTTAACGTATCTTCTGGAAATAAGTGCGGGTATTTCTTCTTCATCTGATCTTCTCGTTCCCAGGTGAACTCGGGTCCTTTATGAGCATTCCATCGAACCTTAATAATTGGTATCTTGTTTTGTTTAAGTCTTTTAACCTCACGATCCATTATTTCGACGGGTTCTTCGATGAATTGAAGTTTTTCGTTGATTTGGATTTCGTCTAATGGAATAGTGAGATCTTCTTTAGCAAAACTTTTCTTCAAATTCGAGACATGGAAAGTGTTATGTACAGCCACGAGTTGTTGAGGTAACTCAAGTCGGTAAGCTACTGGTCCGACACGATCAATAATCTTGAATGGTCCAATATACCTTGGATTTAATTTCCCTCATTTACCAAATCGAACAACGCCTTTCCAAGGTGCAACCTTAAGCATGACCATCTCTCCAATTTCAAATTCTATATCTTTTCTTTTAATGTCGGCGTAGCTCTTTTGTTTTCAACCGTTGTTGAATTTGGATGATCTTCTCGGTAGTTTCTTGTATTATATTAGGGCCCATAATCTGTCTATCCCCCACTTCACTCCAATAAATTGGAGACCTGCACTCTCTACCATAAAGTGCTTCAAACGGCGCCATCTCAATGCTTGAATGGTAGCTGTTGTTGTAGGAAAATTCTGCTAATGGTAGATGTCGATCCCAACTGTTTCCGAAATCAATAACACATGCTCGTAGCATGTCTTCAAGCGTTTGTATCGTCCTTTCACTCTGCCCATCAGTTTGTGGATGATAGGCAGTACTCATGTCTAGACGAGTTCCTAATGCTTGCTGTAATGTCTGCCAGAATCTTGAAATAAATCTGCCATCCCTATAAGAGATAATAGAGATTGGTATTCCATGTCTGGAGACGACTTCCTTCAAATACAGTCATGCTAACTTCTCCATCTTGTCATCTTCTCTTATTGGCAGGAAGTGTGCTGATTAGGTGAGATGATGAACTATTACCCAAATAGTATCAAAACCACTTGCAGTCCTTGGCAATTTAGTGATGAAATCCATGGTAATGTTTTCCCATTTCCATTCTGGGATTTTGGGTTGTTGAAGTAGACCTGATGGTTTCTGATGCTCCACTTTGACCTTAGAACACGTCAAACATTCCCATACGTATTTATCAACATCGGCTTTCATACCTGGCCACCAAAAATATTTCTTGAGATCCTTGTACATCTTCCCCGTTCCAGGATGTATTGAGTATCTGGTTTTATGAGCTTCTCTAAGTACCATTTCTCTCATATCTCCAAATTTTGGTACCCAAATTCTTTCAGCCCTATACCGGGTTCCGTCTTCCCGAATATTAAGATGCTTCTTCGATCCTTTGGATATTTCATCCTTTAAATTTCCCTCTTTTAAAACTCCTTGTTGCGCCTCATTTATTTGAGTAGTAAGGTTAGTGTGAATCATTATATTCATAGATTTTACACGAATGGGTTCTCTGTCCTTTCTGCTCAAGGTGTCGGCTACCACATTTGACTTCCCTGGGTGGTAACGAATCTCAAAGTCATAATCATTCAACAATTCAATCCACCTGCGCTGCCTCATATTCAGTTGTTTCTGATTAAATATGTGTTGAAGACTTTTGTGGTCGGTATATATAATACTTTTGACCCCATATAAGTAGTGCCTCCAAGTCTTTAATGTAAAAACAACCGCGCCTAATTCCAAATCATGCGTCGTATAATTTTGCTCGTGAATCTTCAATTGTCTACACGCATAAGCAATTACCTTCGTTCGTTGCATTAATACACAACCGAGACCTTGCTTTGAGGCGCCACAATATATCACAAAATCATCATTCCCTTCAGGTAATGACAATATAGGTACCGTAGTTAACTTTTTCTTCAATAATTGAAACGCTTTCTCTTGTTCATCCTTCCATTCAAATTTCTTCCATTTATGCGTTAATGCAGTCAAGGGTTTTGCTATTCTGGAAAAGTCTTGGATGAAGCTTCTGTAGTAACTAGCTAGTCCTAAAAACTAGCGTATGTGTTTCGGAGTTTTCGGGGTTTCCCATTTTTCAACGGTTTCAATCTTTGCTGGATCCACCTGAATACCTTCTTTGTTCACTATATGACCAAGGAATTGAACTTTTTCTAACCAAAATGCACACTTTGAAAACTTAGCGTACAATTTTTCTTTCCTTAACAACTCTAGCACTTTTCTCAAATGTTCTTCGTCCTCTTGGTCATTCTTTGAGTAAATAAGTATGTCATCGATGAAAACAATGACAAACTTGTCAAGGTATGGTCCACACACTCGGTTCATGAGGTCCATGAACACAGCTGGTGTGTTAGTCAACCCAAATGGCATAACCATAAACTCGTAATGACCGTAAAACGTCCTAAAAGCAGTCTTCAGAATATCATCCTCCTTCACCCGCATTTGATGATATCCCGTATGTAGATCGATCTTCGAATAAACAGACGAGCCTTGTAGTTGATCAAATAAGTCGTCGATTCTCGGTAGTGGGTAGCGGTTCTTGATGGTAAGTTTGTTCAACTCTCAGTAGTCGATACACAACCTAAATGTACCATCTTTCTTCTTGACAAACAAAACAGGAGCTCCCTATGGTGATGTGCTTGGTCGAATGAAACCACGCTCTAAAAGTTCTTGTAACTGACTTTGTAATTCTTTCATTTCGTTGGGTGCGAGTCTGTATGGAGCACGAGCTATTGGTGCAGCTCCTGGTACAAGGTCTATTTGAAATTCAACGGATCGATGTGGGGTAATCCCGATAATTCTTTCAGAAATACATCGGGAAATTCTTTTGCGACGGGAACATCACTGATGTTCTTTTCTTCAGGTTTAACTTCCTTGATGTGTGCTAGAATGATGTAACAACCTTTTCTTATTAGTTTTTGCGCCTTCAAACTACTAATAAGATTTAATTTCGCGTTGTTCTTTTCTCCGTACACCATTAAAGGTTTTCCTTTTTTCACGCATAATGCAAATCGCATTTTTGTACAAACGACCTCTACTCTCACCTTTTTCAACCAGTCCATGCCAATTATTACATCAAAACTCCCTAACTCGACTGGTATTAAATCAATTTTAAACGTTTCATCCCCCAGTTTAATTTCTCTCTCCCGACATATATTATCTGCTGAAATTAGTTTACCGTTTGCTAATTCGAGTAAAAATTTACTATCCAAAGGCGTCAATAGACAACTTAATTTAACACAAAATTCTCTACTCATATAGCTTCTATCCGTACCCGAATCAAATAAAACATAAGCAGATTTATCGTCAATAAGAAACGTACCTGTAACAAGCTCCGGGTCTTCCTGTGCTTCTGCCGCATTAATATTGAAAACTCTTCCACGGCCCTGCCCATTAGTATTCCCCTGATTCGGGCAATTTCTAATAATGTGGCCCAGTTTTCCACATTTATAATAAACAACGTTGGTATTACTTGCTCCGACGCTATTCGTTTCGGCATTACTTGTTCCGACATTATTTGTTCCTTTAGTTCTGTTAAACTTTGGTTCGTAGACCTCACACTTTGTCGCTCTATGACCATTTCTTTTACACCTGTTGCAAAATGTCGTGCAAAACCCCTGATGATTTTCTTCACACCTATGACATGGCTGTTTTTGGTTTTTGTTGTCGTTGTTTTTATTGAGGTTGTTGTTAGGATTGTTATTATTGTTGAAATGGTGGTTGTAGTTGTTGTTGTTGTTGGGATGTTTGTTGTAGTTATTGTTAGGATTGCGGTTATTATTGCGATTGTTGTTGCGGTTGTTGGGATAGTTGTTGCGATTGTGGTTGTAATTGTTGTTGTTGTTGTACTGGTGACTCTTGTCACCGTTTTCCTCCCACTTCCTCTTGATTTGTTTCGTGTTGGCTTCTTCAGCCGCCTGCTCTTTAATTCTTCCCTCAATCTGATTTATGAGTTTATGAGCCATTCGACTTGCCTTCTGTATAGAAGCAGGCTCGTGTGAACTCACATATTCTTGAATCCTTACTGGTAACCCTTTTACAAACGCGTTGATCTTCTCTTCTTCATCTTCGAATGCTCCCGGACACAATAGGCACAATTCTGTGAATCGTCGTTCATATGTGGTAACGTCGAACCCTTGTGTTCGTAACTCTCTAAGTTCTACCTTGAGTTTATTGACTTCGTTTCTAGGACGGTACTGCTCGTTCATCAATTGCTTGAATGCCGACCACGGTAGTGCATAAGCAGCATTTTGTCCTACCTGTTCAAGATAGGTGTTCCACTACATTAACGCAGTACCTGTGAAGGTATGCGTAGCGTACTTAACTTTGTCCTCTTCAGTACACTTACTTATGGCAAACTCCGATTCGACTTTCTCGGTCCACCGTTTCAATCCAATTGGTCCTTCGGTTCCATCAAATTCCAAAGGTTTGCAGGCAGTGAATTCTTTGTAGGAGCATCCTTCACGATTTCTTGCGCCGTTAGCTGCATTGCTAGATTTAGAGTTATTGTTGGTATGTAGCGCAGCCTGTACTGCGGTTATGTTTGCAGCAAGAAAGGTACGAAATTCCTCTTCGCTCATATTCATGGTGTGTCGAGTAGTCGGTGCCATTTCCTTCAAAATAGCCAACTGAATCGAGTTAATCATACAAAATATTAAGAGTAGTCAATAGTATTTCGTAGCATAATATGAACTCATTTATAAAAGCTTTTTCTTCATATTAGCGTTTTATAAGTTTAAATTCGGGTACTACCTACCCGTTAAGTTCATACTTAGTAGCTAATATACAATTCAACTACTACAATTCCATATGAAAAACTGATTATAATAATATATCATATACAAATATTCTTCAAACTTACAACTTTGCTATATTACATATAACATGAAATATAGTACACTATCATACAGGACAGTTTTGAAGATAAATCTAGTTAATACGCAAGTTTTTCAGCAAAGGAAATAAAGACACGTAATTCATAAGTCCAGAAACAAGTCATGCATTCTGGTTTTACTAAGATGACTTCCCATCTTTGGTCTTGTGGAAAATAACCGTTATGACCATTGGCTAGGCAGCATGTTGTAATGTCGTCAAAAGGACGAAGGTTTCGTAATGTCCAACAGCCCCGTAATAATCTAAAAACCTTGTTTCTCACCCCAACTACTGAATCCGTCACTTGTGGGAAGGTTTTATTTAAAAGTTGCAATCCAATGTTCTTTTTCTCACTTTGGTAAGAAGCGAACATCACTAACCCGTAAGCATAACATGCTTCTTTATGTTGCATGTTAGAAGCTCTTTCTAATTCACGAAATCCTATGTTGGGATATGTTGAGTCAAAATAGAGCATAAATTTTCATTTGGATTCCCCGCATTTAACGCTTTAAAGAAAATACGGCGTAACTTACGGTCTCCCCAATGTGATATACCCCACCTATCAAAGGAAAGCCTTTTATAAACTAAGGTATTTCTGGAAAGTCTTTCAAATGTTTGACAAGTTAATTTCGCCATAACTAAATGTGCTGATGAATTCTGACCGACTCTAGACAAGATTTCCTCAATCATATCCTCTGGTAGGTCTTCTAAAATATTCAGTTGTCTACCCTTAACGTCCATTTTGTTTTTATACTGTAAAATAGACAATGATTAGATTCGTAAAAGATAATTAACAAACAATACAAGCAATTTTTACATAGAATATAAAAGTACAAGCACACTACAATACATATAATACACAACATGATTACAACCCTCTAATCTGAATCACTGGTTTCTTCTTCTTCGGACTTGGTTCGTTTTCCTAATTTTCTAGGAATATATGGTGTTCCTCTAATACGAGCCATCGTTTTTCATAATGGTTTAGAAAAACCTGGTGGTTTAGAGGTTCCCGGGTCATTGTTACATTTTAGGAAATACGGATGTTGTCGATACATATAAAGTTCATCGGGGTTGGAATCAGGTTTCTCTATTTTTATACCTTTTCCTTTATTATTTTCTTTCGCTTTATTAAATTGGGTCGAGGTAATTTCTATAACATCATCGAAATCCTCATCGGGATCCGATTCATCGAAAAATTGGTAATCTTCCCAATATTTTGCTTCCTCGGCGGAAACACCATTGACCATTATTAACTTTGGTCCGTTGGCTGAGGATTTTCTTTTATTTAATCAATTTACTATAGGTATCAATATTTCTTCCTTTGGAACCTCTTCTTCTTCCGGTTCCTCCTCTTCTGGTTCCTCTTCTTCCGGTTCCTCCTCTTCCGGTTCTTCTTCGGGAATTTGTGAATCTTCCCAAAATATATTCGACTCTTCATTATTATTAGGTGAATCGATGGGATTTGTACTAGTGGTAGACATCTATCACATAATATCAAACACATTAAGAGGTTAATATATCAGATAATATTTATATGTTAATAATATATAGTTTCCAACAAAAGTGTTAAGCAATCGTTTTTAAAGAAAACACGGTCGAAGTCCAGACTCACTAATGTATCCTAACAAACTCAATAAGAAACACTAATGCAAATTTCTGGTTCTCTAAGACCAACGCTCGGATACCAACTGAAATGCCTCGTTCATATTGATTATAAACGTTCCATATTAATTGATTTCGTCGCGAGGTTTTGACCTCTATATGAGACGTTTTTCAAAGAATGCATTCATTTTTAAAACAACCATAACCTTTATTTTATCGATAAAGGTTTAAAAAGCATTACGTAGATTATCAAGTAATGATAATCTAAAATATACCGTTTACACACGACCATTACATAATGGTTTACAATAAGAATATATTACATCAAAAATAAGTTTCTTGAATGCAGTTTTAACATAATATCATACAAGCATGGACTCCAAATCTTGTCCTTATTTTAGTATGCAACAGCGGAAGCTCTTAATAATCACCTGAGAATAAACATGCTTAAAACGTCAACAAAAATGTTGGTGAGTTATAGGTTTAACCTATATATTATCAAATCATAATAATAGACCACAAGATTTCATATTTCAATATACATCCCATACATAGAGATAAAAATCATTCATATGGTGAACACCTGGTAACCGACATTGATAAGATGTATATAAGAATATCCCCTATCATTCCGGGAAATCCTTCGGACATGATAAAAATGAATTCGAAGTACTAAAGCATCCGGTACTTTGGATGGGGTTCGTTAGGCCCAATAGATCTATCTTTAGGATTAGCATCAATTAGTAGATCGAGTTACTAATTCTTAGGGTACCAAGCAAAAAGGGGCATATTTGGCTTCGATCATTCACCCATATAATGTAGTTTCAATTACTTGTGTCTATTTCATAAAATATTTATAAAAAATTGTGCATGTATTCTCAGCCCAAAAATATAAAGGGTAAAAAGGCAAATGAAACTCACTTTCACAGATTTTTACTTCGTCAGGAAGTAAGACTTGGCCACTGGTCGATTCACGAACCTATAACAAATATGTACATATATATCAAAGTATGTTCAAAATATATTTACAAAATTTTTAATACGTTTTACTGTTTTAAATTTATTTAGTCAGCTGTCCTCGTTAGTAACCTACAACTAGTTGTCCACAGTTAGATGTACAGAAGTAAATCATTATATATTATCTTGAATCAATCCACGACCCAGTGTATACATGTCTCAGGCTAGATCACAACTCAAAGTATATATATTTTTGGAATCAACCTCAACCCTGTATAGCTAACTCCAACATTACTGCATATAGAGTGTCTATGGTTGTTCCAAATAATATATATACATGGGTCGATATGATATGTCAAAACATTTGCATACGTGTCTATGGTATCCCAAGATTACATAATATATTAGAATACATGTATAATACAATATAAGTTAGCTAGGATATGATTTGTATAGAATTGTTACAATATTTCCCGTAGCTACAACAATAAAAAAATATCCAATCTTGTTTTACCCATAACTTCTTCGTTTTAAATCCGATTTGAGTGAATCAAATTGCTATGGTTTCATATTGAACTCTATTTTATGAATATAAACATAAAAAGTATAGGTTTATAGTCAGAAATATAAGTTACAAGTCATTTTTGTAAAGGTAGTCATTTCAGTCGAAAGAACGACGTCTAGATGACCATTTTGAAAAACATACTTCCACTTTGAATTTAACCATGATTTTTGGATATAATTTCATGTTCATAAGAAAAATCATTTTCCCAGAAGAACAACTTTTAAATAAAAATTTATCATAGTTTTTAATTAACTAACTCAAAACAGCCCGCGGTGTTACTACAACGGCGTATATCCGGTTTTACGGTGTTTTTCGTGTTTTCCGGTTTTAAATCATTAAGTTAGCATATCATATAGATATAGAACATGTGTTTAGTTAATTTTAAAAGTCAAGTTAGAAGGATGAACTTTTATTTGCGAACAAGTTTAGAATTAACTAAACTATGTTCTAGTGATTACATGTTCAAATCTTCGAATAAGATAGTTTTATATGTATGAATCGAATGATGTTATGAACATCATTACTACCTCAAGTTTAGTAGGTAAACCTACTGGAAGTGATAAGAAATTATCTAGCTTCAAAGGATCTTGGATGGCTTGAAAGTTCTTGAAGTAGAATCATGACACGAAAACAAGTTCAAGTAAGATTATCACTCGAATTAAGATAGTTATAGTTATAGGAATTGAATCAAAGTTTGTATATGAGTATTACCTTGATTTAGAATGATATATTACTGTAAACAATAAGGATTTCTTGAGGTTGGATGTTCACTTTACAAGATTGGAAGTGAGCTAGTAAACTTGGAAGTATTCTTGATTTTATGAAACTAGAACTTGTAGAATTTTTGAAGAACACTTAGAACTTGAAGATGGAACTTGAGAGAGATCAATTAGATGAAGAAAATTAAAGAATGAAAGTGTTTGTAGATGTTTTTGGTCGTTGGTATATGGATTAGATATAAAGGATATGTAATTTTGTTTTCATATAAATAAGTCATGAATGATTACTAATATTTTTGTAATTTTATGAGATATTTCATGCTAGTTGCCAAATTATGGTTCCCACATGTGTTAGGTGACTCAAATGGGCTGCTAAAAGCTGATCATTGAAGTGTATATACCAATAGTATATACATCTAAAAGCTGTGTATTGTACGAGTACGAATACGGGTGTATACGAGTAGAATTGTTGATGAAACCGAACGAGGATGTAATTGTAAGCATTTTTGTTAAGTAGAAGTATTTTGATAAGTGTCTTGAAGTCTTTCAAAAGTGTATGAATACATATTAAAACACTACATGTATATACATTTTAACTGAGTCGTTAAGTCATCGTTAGTCGTTACATGTAAATGTTGATTTGAAACCTTTAAGTTAACGATCTTGTTAAATGTTGTTAACCCAATGTTTATTATATCTAATGAGATGTTAAATTATTATATTATAATAATATTATGATATATTAATATATCTTAATATGATATATATACATTTAAATGTCGTTACAACGATAATCGTTACATATATGTCTCGTTTCGAAATACTTAAGTTAGTAGTCTTGTTTTTACATATGTAGTTCATTGTTAATATACATAATGACATGTTTACTTATCATTTATCATGATTAAACATAGTGTAACAATATCTTAATATGATTCATATGTATTTAGTAAGACATTGTTATAACGATAATCGTTATATATATCGTTTCGAGTTTCTTAATTCAATAAACACAATTTTATGTATATAACTCATTGTTAAAATACCTAATGAGATACTTACTTATCATAATATCATGTTAACTATATATATAATCATATATATGTCATCATATAGTTTTTACAAGTTTTAACGTTCGTGAATCACCGGTCAACTTGGGTGGTCAATTGTCTATATGAAACCTATTTCAATTAATCAAGTCTTAACAAGTTTGATTGCTTAACATGTTGGAAACACTTAATCATGTAAATATCAATTTCATTTAATATATATAAACATGGAAAAGTTCGGGTCACTACACATGGACTATCAGAGATTGGATAAATTAAACCTGCATCTAGCAGTTTAATAATTTTTTTCTTAACAACATCTTGCATATTAGGATTTAGTCTTCTTTGGCGTTGCACATACGTTTTATGACCTTCTTCCATAAGGATTTTATGTGTGCAATATGAAGGACTTATGCCTTTAATGTCATGAATCTTTCATGCAATAGCTGGTTTATGAGCTTTTAGCACAGAAATGAGTTGAGATTTTTTATTTAGTAAGAGAAGATGATATTATTACAGGTAATTCAGATTCACCATGTAAATAAGCGTATTCTAAATGGTTTAGAAGTGGCTTTAATTCCAATGTCGGTGGTTCTTATATTGATGATTTATATCGATATCTGTCTTCCTCTTTTAGCATTTGAGTTTCTTCTGTTGTTGGTTCATATCCATTAGCCATAAGTGCGGCTAACATTTCAGCTTCATCAATTGTTTCAGTTCCTTCTCCTAAAGAACATTCTCCTGTTCCTTGTAATTCTGGAAATTCTTCTAACAATTCTCCATGTAAATCTATAGTTTGAATATAATAACATGTATCATCTGCAGATTGCGGTTGTTGCATGGCTCTATCAACAGAAAAGGTAACACTCTCGTCCTCTATACTTAAGGTCAGTTTCTTACCGAACACGTCTATTATTGCTTTAGCCGTGTTTAAGAATGGTGTTCCTAATATGAGAGGAACTCGAGAATCTTCTTCCATGTCCAGAATAACAAAATCTACTGGAAATACTAAAGTACCAACTTTAACTAGCATGTTCTCCATTATCCCTCTAGGATATTTTACTGATCGATCTGCTAGTTATACGCTTATTCATGTTAGTTTTAATTCTCCAAGGTCTAGTTTAGCGTATAGTGAATACGGCATTAAATTTATACTAGTACCTAAGTCTGCCAATGCTTCTATTGAACTAAAACTACCCAGAAAACATGGAATTGTGAAACTTCCTGGATCAGAGAGTTTTTTTGGTATCTTATTCAACAGTACTACAGAACAATTAGCATTCATAGTAACAGCCGATAGTTCTTCCATTTTCTTTCTATTTGTGATTAGATCTTTCAAGAATTTGGCATATCTTGGCATTCCTGATATCACATCAATGAAAGGAAGATTTACATTTATTTGTTTAAACATATCCAACAATTTGGATTGCTCGGCTTCAAGTCTTTCTTTTCTCATTTTACTCGGGTAAGGAAGTGTTGGTTGATATGGTTTAACATAAGGTTTAGCCTTAACTGTGTTATCTTCATTAACCTTTTCTGTGAGGACCCGTCCTTATCCACCTGGACGAAGTCATCAACATTTGGTCCCATTGCGATGATCGACTCCAAGTAATGTCCTTAAAATGAGCAAATGCACAGCGGAAGACTTAATTCGTACCTGAGAATAAACATGCTTAAAGTGTCAACCAAAAGGTTGGTGAGTTCATAGGTTTATCATAACAATCATATCAATATCTTAATAGACCACAAGATTTCATATTTATAAACATAATACACTCGCAAGTGTATGTAAAGCATTCTAAGTGGTTGAGCACTTGGTAACCATACTTAACTATTAATCAACGTCGCATATTATCTTTATTATGAAATCTTACTACACTGTACCAAGTGTAGCCTACAAAATGAAGTACTGTGCAACCGTTGAATACTGGTCGTCCAGTCCGGTTGGGGTTGTCAGGCCCGATATATCTATCAACAGGATTCGCGTTTACAATACCCATGTAAATAGTAGTTACCAAGCTACAGGGAAGTATGCCAGTGGTACAACTCAATGTAGAACGTAATTTTAAGTACTTGTGTCTATTTCGTAAATATTTATAAAAGCAGCGCATGTATTCTCAGCCCAAAAATATATATTGCAAAAGCAATTAAAAAGGGAGCAAATGAAACTCACCATACTGTATTTTGTAGTAAAAATACATATGACGTCATTTAACAAGTATAGGTTTGGCCTCAGATTCACGAACCTATATCATGTATATATATTTATTAACACATATAATTATAATCGCACAAATTTATATATATCTCATTATTAATTGTTATTTAATTTATATATATTAATAACTTAATTAAATATTTATTTTATATATTTTAATTGAATAGTTAATATTTATTACAAAAATATTGTTATAGTTATGTGTTATGTTGTAAATATATTTTTATATAGAAAATCTTTATTTAATATATTAATAATAATAATAATAATATTGTTAATAATAATAATAGTAATAATAATGTTAATAGATATAATGATAATAAAATATATACAATATGTTACTAATAATAATACTAATAATAATAATAGTAATAATAACAAATAATACCTTAGAAGCATTAAAAATAAATAAACTGCCCGGGACGAGACTCGAACCCGCAACCTCTAGTTCACCCATAACCTCCCCTAACCATTCTACTATTTATGTTTACTTGTTTTATTTTCTAATGAATATACCGATAACTCGTACTCCTGTTTCTTTCTTTCTTCTTTCTTTTAATCAAACCAATCGGACAGATACATATACTTAAGATTTTTGTTAACGAGTTTAGGTATCAAAATAGGAACAGATTCGATCATCATAAATCTTTGTCATCATCACCTCGTCATCCTAATCTAATTATCTAACTGTCATCGTTACATACAACAAATATGAGTGTTTTCGGCCTCTAAGCATAATCACGAGCCCAACTAGGACCTGATGCACAAGCTCATTAATCAATTCTTAGTTTAAGGCCCGGTTGGATTTGAAGCCCACCTAGCAAGTTAGTTGGCTTGTTGACCCAACTTCATTTCAGTCCAATAGCATGACCAAGAACATAACACAACCCAACTGCATGTTATATGGGGCTCAAGGGTCACGGCCCAACAAGACTAAATTAGTAAGCCTGTTTCATCGATCAGAATTTTATAAGAATAGGAAGTAATAATTTAGTAATATAAAAAGGATCTCCTATGTGCTGTACAGCTCACCATTCTTCATCCAACATTATCATTACCCTTTTCACGTTTCATAATCATCCTCAATGTGACTGTAACAGAAACGTAGCAGTAGCAGTAAACTGAAGTGGAGTTGTGCTTGGGTTTCGATTAATAACAGGAAGGTAAGAGAAAATGAATAAATGAATATAGGTTGTGTTGGTGGTTCACGACAGAGAGAGGGAATTAAGTAGCGAGCAGTAGCAGGCTTAATAGGTGGGTGTGTGGTGGTGTTGTGGTGGAGATGGGTGGTTATAGTAGTTGTTTCATGGTGATGTTTTAAATGGGTTTCGATGGTTGTGACCTTCGAATATAGAAACAGAAAACAGTATAGAAGAAAAAAAATGATAACCTCACAAGTGGGTTTCGTGGGTTTAATTAAGTAGCAAAACAGAAAAAAAAAATGGACATGATGTTTTGGTGATGGTGTGGTTCGATGGTGATGAAAGGTGGTTACGAGTGGCCAAACTTAGTGATGGTTGTTTTGTGTATCCCCTTTCTCAATATCTCGATAAGCATATATATAACTTGTTATATTTTAATTATAATATTAATAATAATTAATAATAATAATAAAATATTAAATTGAATCATTTAAGAAGTCAGAAAGCAAATAGTAATCGAAATAGTAATATCACGTTTTCTTGTGTTTATAATATACTCCGTAAATATATAATGTAATTAGAAAACATAAGACAAAATTAAACAATATATAATGTAATCATTTTATCAATCAGGAGCAATCAGGCACAGTAATCTCAAATGATTAATCAATTTGGCACAGTGGATTTTAAAATATCTACCGACAGTTTTTAATGGAGAGAGTATTGTGTCCATTGCTAAACAGTTGTCGTATAAAAGTGTTCCTAAAAATCCCAAACTTTTAGATTAAATATAATTAATTATTTCACTCATTAACTGTTTGAAACCTGATCAAAAAGGTTCTATAATTATTTATTTTATGTTCCAATTTTTATGTACGGAGTACTAAAACTCAACTTTTCAAACTAAAATATTTTTAATAAATCTAAACTTTACATAACCTAATTATGGACCAATAATTAATTCCCCCTTTTCATAAGAGTCTTAGCTTGCTTAATATCATTCATAAAAATTTACCTTTCATTCGAGCTCGATCCCAACTAAAATTAACAATTTTTAAAATTGATCAAATAGATTCTAAATATATTTTTAATAAAGCTAAAATTGGTACAACCCATTTTCGTATCATCGTTTATTCTAAAATCACGTAAGTTCCTTTTTAAGTCATTTACTATCAATCGAATAATAATTGAGCATTACCGTTGTTTACTAAATAACTCCGAAATCACTAAATATATATTCTATACACTTTATTTATAATATTTATTATATATTATTATTATTTAATATAATGGATTCTAACAATTTACTATACACAATATTTCATATTATTATATACAAATATATATATATATATATATATATATATATATATATATATATATATATATTTATATATATATATATATATATATATGTATATATGCATTTTTGTTTATAAGTAATTGTATCGTGAGTCGTTGGAAACATTCGAAGGTCAAATGAACATAGAGATTAGTTCGAAATTTTTGAGATCCAACCTAACAGACTTCTCTTATCGTGTCAAGAATATTAATTCGTATCAAGAGTTTAGTTTAAAATTAGTCGAAATTTTCCGGGTCGTGACAGTACCCACCCGTTAAAGAAATTTCGTCCCGAAATTTGATCGAGGTCGTCATGGCTAACAATAAGAATATTTTCATAACGAATAAGAGTTGACAAAATAGGGTTTTATCAACCTTGAGTAATACTGATAAAATAATTGAGTTACTCGAAGCGTATGAGTGAAGCTATCACAAAAGAGTGAAATGAAGTATATAGAGGTTCGTTTTAACTTTTGACGTAGTCACTGTTGAATTCTGGAATTCAAGGGATTTAAGGAAATCTTCTAATCAGAAAGAAAATGTAATAGCACGATTTATTAGAAATTTGTTGGAATTACGGAAGAACATGAATACCAAAGAAAATATTTTCTTGATATGTTTAGAGCTTAAGTAGAATGAAAGAGTCGTGTAACATGACACATGATGAGGGTAAGGTCTGCGAATCATCATCACGTTACATTAGAAATTTAGCATGACTTACTATAATATAACCACGTTGGCCTGACGTCATTACATTATACTAACTCATGCTTCAATTCCCAACACTTCTCTAGGAAATCATTCATAATTTAACTTGAATTTTAAAGAATATAGAAACTAAAAAAGTTTCTTTTAGGATGTAGCACAGATAGCACGAAGAGATAGATAATTTTGGACAAAAGTATTTATGAATGTATCTTCAGAAATATCGGAGATATTTATGACGATATTTTGGAATTTCTAAGATCGAAGGTTGATGAAGAAAAGATTTTCCGCAAGATTTTAACATGACTTTGGAGCATGATATTCTCTAAAGATTTCATCGGATTTGGAATTACCTGAATTCTTTGAATATAGGGTTTAGTCCTTGCATTTATCCTTGGTCTTCTTCATGGTGTGCTCAATCCGATTTTCAGTACCAAATTTTCTATCGAGCGTTCCTAACACTTCCTTCTTTATCATCAACTTTTGGCCATTAAGACCATCTACAACATGCTGCTTCGTCAGCATTTTCAAAGTTAACGGATCTGGGTCATCGGTTATCAAACCGAGGTAGTTTCAGGAAAATTGTGTTTTAAAAGGTTCCCCAGTAACAATAAAAGAGCACACATATATATCAAAGTTATAATATGGTTGTTTCGAACGAAAAGTCGAAGTTGACTTGTTGGAGTTGTGACAAAATTGGCTACTTTGGAAATGGATTGCAAAGTGATTTTCGGTAGTAACATCGCCAAAGGAGCTAGCGCAGATACGTGTTAAACCTTTACTCAGGTTCCAAGAGTTTTTCAGGTGCATAACTATATGCATAAATCTTTTCTTCCGTAGATGAAGTGTGATTGGTTCATCTTCTCGATTGAGGTGTTTTCAAGAATCATGAAAGATTTGAACATGGATTGGAATCGTCAAGATTCAAATGAGGTTTAAGATGAAATCAAGTGGCAAACTTGAAGAGTTGTTTAGTTTCATATGTTATAGTCAATATTTTAATTCATTTTAATTGTCCAATGTTAGCAGTCCAACAGTCCAATAGTCCAGTCCAATAATTCATATATAATTTTAATATATAATATTCGAATTAATTAATACGTATCGTGACCCGTGTACAGGTCTCAGTATTGATCACAACTCAAACTTTATATATATTTTGGAATCAACCTCAACCCTGTATAGCTAACTCCGTCATTTACATATAGAGTGCCTTTGATTGTTCCGAGATATATATATAGATGGGTCGATATGATATGTCGAAACCTTGTATACGTGTCCCGTTTTAAAGTGCATAAAAGTAAATAACAGAAATTAAATGACGATAAATAAAATTGCGAGAATGTAAATTGCGAGAATTTAAATTGCGATAATTAAATTGCGGTAAATAAAATATAACCAGTTAGCTAGTAACAGTTAGCTAGGAACAGTTAGCGTGGATTCTTAACAAAATTCTTTATAATTAATTTGTTTGTTTCTAACAAATTATATTTTGTCCAATGTTTTCTTCATTATGCCACTTGTTGGATTCTGATAGGTCAAAATCTAAATATGAAATTGAATTTGAATGGAAATAGTTATTCTTTGGTGAACGGATACGTATATGTATGGATTTGAGCAGTATTTGTTAATGATCGCTGAATCAGAACTGAAGAGTGTACCGTGTAACTCATTAATGTGAATTCTAAATATTCCTCGGGTATTACCTACCCGTTAAAATATTTTCATCATTAACAGATGGTACAAAAGAATTTTTAATTACAATCTTTATGAAAATATACCTACATATATATTTTCTTCAGATGTAATCATGGATTTAATGGGTCAATAAGGTATTAAACTCATTTGATTTACCGTTAGAACTAGAATACATAATCTCTAAAACATTAAAGATTACATAATTGACGTGTTGGATGAAGATAAATGAGGTAGAACGATACGTAGAACGAAGAAAATCGATGTTGAACGATATGTAGAACGAAGATCATACTCGAAATACAAGTAGTGATATTGAGGCATGTGATGTTGAGGCTTGTGTTATTGGTAGTAATAGTGCCAATGCTGGTGGTACTATTGATGTCGGTGATACTGCTGGTGCTTGTAAGCTTTGCACCATATTCTCCAAAGCCACTACTCGAACGCGAGGTTCGTTGACTTCTTCTATTACTCCGGGATGATTGGCGGTCGGAACGAGCGGTTGAATAAGGTTTAGAATTTTAGATAGAAGATAATCGTGACGAACTACTCTTGAGATGAGGCTAAAAATGGTGTTTCGGATAGGTTCATCGGTAAGTGCTTCAGGTTCTTCGCCGAGAGTGCAGGTTGGTGGGTGGAAAATATCGCCTTCTTCTTGTTTCCATTGGTTAAGTCGACTACGAACCCATCAGATGAATTGGGGATGGCTGATTGATTGATTCATTCTGGTGATGCTGCTTTTGGAGCTGAAGTGGGACTCCATATCGGAATTCGAGGGACTTGATCTAATGGTGAGTTCCATTGCGTACGATTGAATAAGGGATTTTTTCTATATGAAATGATTTTCGGATATCGGATGATATTCTAATTATATAGTATACCTATACATAGTACAGAAGATCCCGTAGATTACGGAGGGAATTAAGAAAACGTGTCAGATAAAGTCTACAGTAACAGATACGCTAAGATATGAATTTATCTATACACTATCTATCAAATAAGTGCAGGAAGTCGTGTCTAGTCTTAGGAATAATAAGCAGGTAATTTTACACTAAGTATGATAAACAATACGTATAATATGCAGCTAAGGTCGAAGTCCAGACTCGCTAATGCATCCTAACAACTATCAGTTAGACACACTAATGCAAGACCTGATTCGCTAGGACCAACGCTCTGATACCACCTGTGACAATAGTGGGGATGCATCCCACTCAGTGCCTTCCCAGCTAACCGCCTGGTGACGACTGAGCGTACCTCAGACACTGATTTTACGGCCCGCCTCTCGGCAACGTACAGCCAACCCTAACAGGGACCGCGAGGAGTAAGAGCCAATGCTTCGTCACAGGTAACACTGTGAGAACCCCCTCTACGATTAACTTGCTAATAAACGGCATTAAACCAGCTCTGATACCACCTGTGAGGACCCGTCCTTATCCACCTGGACGAAGTCATCAACATTTGGTCCCATTGCGATGATCGACTCTAAGTAATGTCCTTAAAATGAGCAAATGCACAGCGGAAGACTTAATTCGTACCTGAGAATAAACATGCTTAAAGTGTTAACCAAAAGGTTGGTGAGTTCATAGGTTTATCATAACAATCATATCAATATCTTAATAGACCACAAGATTTCATATTTATAAACATAATACACTCGCAAGTGTATGTAAAGTATTCTAAGTGGTTGAGCACTTGGTAACCATACTTAACTATTAATCAACATCGCATATTCCCTTTATTATGAAATCTCACTACACTGTACCAAGTGTAGCCTACAAAAGAAGTACTGTGCAACCGTTGAATACTGGTCATCCAGTCCGGTTGGGGTTGTCAGGCCCGATAGATCTATCAACAGGATTCGCGTTTACAATACCCATGTAAATAGTAGTTACCAAGCTACAGGGAAGTATGCCAGTGGTACAACTCAACGTAGAACGTAATTTTAAGTACTTGTGTCTATTTCGTAAATATTTATAAAAGCAGCGCATGTATTCTCAGCCCAAAAATATATATTGCAAAAGCAATTAAAAAGGGAGCAAATGAAACTCACCATACTGTATTTTGTAGTAAAAATACATATGACGTCATTTAACAAGTATAGGTTTGGCCTCAGATTCACGAACCTATATCATGTATATATATTTATTAACACATATAATTATAATCGCACAAATTTATATATATCTCATTATTAATTGTTATTTAATTTATATATATTAATAACTTAATTAAATATTTATTTTATATATTTTAATTGAATAGTTAATATTTATTACAAAAATATTGTTATAGTTATGTGTTATGTCGTAAATATATTTTTATATAGAAAATCTTTATTTAATATATTAATAATAATAATAATAATAATAATATTGTTAATAATAATAATAGTAATAATAATGTTAATAGATATAATGATAATAAAATATATACAATATGTTACTAATAATAATACTAATAATAATAATAATAGTAATTGAAAGGACCCGTTCATATACATTATAAATGATTCACAATAGTTGATTACATTGCGAGGTATTTGACCTCTATATGATATATTTTACAAACATTGCATTCGTTTTTAAAAGACAAACTTTCTTTACATTGAAAATTGACAGGCATGCATACCATTTCATAATATCCACTATCCAACTATAAATTGATTTAATAATAATCTTTGATAAACTCAATGACTCGAATGCAACGTTCTTCGAAATATGCTATGAAAGACTCCAAGTAATATCTTTAAAATGAGCAAATGCACAGCGGAAGATTTTTTTAACACCTGAGAATAAACATGCTTTAAAGTGTCAACCAAAAGGTTGGTGAGTTCATTAGTTTATCATAATCATTTATTTCCATCATTTTAATAGACCACAAGAATTTCATTTCCAGTTCTCATAAATATACGTCCCATGCATAGAGACAAAAATAATCATTCATATGGTGAACACCTGGTAACCGACATTAACTAGATACATATAAGAATATCCCCTATCATTCCGGGATCCTCCTTCGGACATGATATAAATTTCGAAGTACTAAAGCATCCGGTACTTTGGATGGGGTTTGTTAGGCCCAATAGATCTATCTTTAGGATTCGTGTCAATTAGGGTGTCTGTTCCCTAATTCTTAGATTACCAGACTTTAATAAAAAGGGGCATATTCGATTTCGATAATTCAACCATAGAATGTAGTTTCACGTACTTGTGTCTATTTTGTAAATCATTTATAAAAATTGCGCATGTATTCTCAGCCCAAAAATATAAATTGCAAAAGCATTTAAAAAGGGAATAATGAAACTCACCATACTGTATTTCGTAGTAAAAATACATATAACGTCATTGAACAAGTGCAAGGTTGGCCTCGGATTCACGAACCTAAATTAATTATATATAATTATGTGTTGGTCAATATTTGTCTAACAAATTAGGTCAAGTCATAGTGTATCACAATCCTAATGCTCGAGACTAATATGCAAAAGTCAACAAAAGTAAATTTGACTCAAAATAATTTCCAAAAATCTATACATGATTAATATATAGTTTAAATATCGTCGTTTTATATTTTTAAATATTTTTAAAAGATTTATTAGAGTAATAATATAATTTATTTATTAATAAATAAAATTTTATATTAAATTTATGTAATAAAATATACTTTTATATATATTAAGTAATAAAATTTTTAGGGTTCATTTAATATCATAAAGATAACATGATAGGTATTATTAAAGTAAGTTATTACACGTAGTAAAATATGTTTGTATCACATATTTATTTGATAAAATAATATCTATAATCATAGTAAGTAAAAGTTGTATTATTTTGTAATAATAATTATTATTATAAAAATATCAATATTTATAATTACTAAGATGACATTATGATAAAACGATAATTCTAATTATGATAACTTTAATATTTACGATAATTTTTAATATTATCTTTAAAATAATAATTCTATTAAAAATAATAATAATAATGATATTTTATAGTAACAATGACATTTCTATTAAAATGATAATTTTTGTTAAAATGATAGTTTTAATACTAACGATAATTTTAATAATAATAGTAATGATAAAAATAATAAGAACGATAATTTTATCTAAATCAATATCTTATAATATTTTAATTTCATCATGATACTCTTACTCATTATTTCCTAATCGTTTCGTTTAATAGCTTTTAATCGTCTTTTATATCGTGTTCATAATAATGATAATAATAGTAATCAAAATAATTAGGTGTTACAAATATTTGTTTTAATTACACTAATATTAATAATGATAGTTACTATAACATTATTAACGATAATACTAATAATTATCTTAATGATAATATAGTAATAATAATAATAACAATAACAATAACCATTTTTAAATAATGATATATATATTAATAATGATAATAATAATACTAATAATAATAATAATAATAATAATAATAATAATAATAATAATAATAATAATAATAATAATAATAATAATAATAATAATAATAATAATAATAATAATAATAATAATAATAATAATAATAATTGGATAATAATAATACTAATTATAACTTTAACGATAATAACGATAGTAATAATAAAAAGAAGTAACAATTTTTAATGATAAATCCCTTTTATTGATAAAGATAATAATAATGATAATAATAAGATAAAACTAGAACGACGATAAAAACGATGATAATAATAATCATTTTTAATAAAAATATCGAAAATTCAATTGATTATAACTTCTAATCCGTTCATCGAAACCATTCGATATCTAAAGGAAAAGTTCTTAATTTTTCGCTAGCTTTCCAAAGACATGCATATCTTATACCTTATCTCAACCGCAAGTGTAACTAATTCAATATTCAACCTAACCTGTCTAAGGGCAATATCAAAAGTACAAGCATGCATAATCCTAAATACTCAAGCACTAGTCAGGGATACACTATTAGTATGTAAAAGTTAAATTATGAGTACTCACGTATCAATATTGAGATTCAATATTGCAGGAAAGGTACGTAGACGCAACGAAAATGATAAACACTATATTGACCTCACGAGCATACCCATGAACCATACTCAATCACCTCCATAGCTATAACCCATAATTTCCTTAATCCTATCCTACTCGAAAAACAATTTCGAAATCACTCGGACAGCACTCCGTCGTAATATTTTATGTATACTAATAATATCTTGAAATAATACGGAGTAAATATATATATATGTAAATCGATTGAGAGAGTTTAAAGAAAAATATTTTCAAGTTTCTATGAAATAATGAAATCTATTGAATTCTATTTATAATAGATTTTTGAATTATTAAAGTGAATTATTAAAGTATGAATTATTAAAGTGAATTATTAAAGTGAATTATTAAAGTATGAATTATTAAAGTGAATTATTAAAGTTAAAGTAAAGTAAAAATAAAGTAAAGGTAAAGTTTAAGTATAGTAAAAGTATAAAACTATGTACGTATAATACGCGTATAAATATATATAATATTAATTTAAATCGTTATATATATTTAATAAAATAAAATATAAATATAAATATCGTTATCTTTATCATACTAGTTAAGTAATGAGTTGTCAAAAGTGGTTCTAGATATTTATAAAAGTTATATACGTTTTAATAATAAAGTTCTTTTTAAACTGAAAACGTTTTTGTACGTTTGAAACTAAATAGATCAATCGAGTCTTTATGAGATTCAATCTTCCACTATCCTTTGTCTAGTTCTCAATGATTGACAATTTGTTCTTATTTATAAATCACTTTATCATTTTCCGAATGTTGTTAAAATGAAAAGATTTCTCAAATCAACGTGGGCCTTTCAACAGAGACTTGTAATCATAATTCAATATATCTGATAATTCAATCATTTGATCTTATCTTCTAATTCCATTGATAAACATTTTGAAACAGATACAATCATATAAAGTATTTAATCTAATATTTTGTTTACGTTTCAAGTTATAATATATATACACATATACATATATAATCATATTCGTTTAATGGTTCGTGAATTGTTGGAACTTGGTCGAGGTTGAATGAATGTATGAACATAGTTTAAAATTCTTGCAATTTAACTTAACAAATATTGCTTATCGTGTCGAAAACATATAAAGATTAAAGTTTAAATTTGGTTGGAAATTTCCGGGTTGTCACAGTACCTACCCGTTAAAGAAATTTCGTCCCGAAATTTGAGTGGAAAGGTTGTGAATGATAATAAGTATGTTTTCATGATGCATACGGGCTGAAAATTAGAGTTTTATCATCAGCGAATAATTTGGATAAACAATCCATTTATATGAAGAGTACGAATGAAGCTAACATAGAAGAGTAAAATGAGTAAGTGTAGATTCATCTTATCATTTGACGTAGATATGATTGATTCCCAGATTTCAAGGGATTTGAAGAAAATCTTCTTAATAAGATTTGACTCTCCGGTAATCAAGGGAATTAGGATCCGCTTAAAATGCGATCGTCCATTTTAATTGTTCTGTCGGAGATTTTCTTATAAATTCACCTCCTTCGTTTCCTTATAACTCACACCTTCTGTTGATGCATTTTATGCAAGTCCCTAGACATCTACCCACGTCCATTACAGGTACAACAGTTTACAGGCCACCATGATTGCTCGTTATTATCCTATCCGTGTTTGTATGTGGTTACAGGAACTGCAGGAACGAGATTTAGATGTTTGACTATGTTAGACTTAGTCAGACGTACGAGTGAAGCCTCACTAGTACGGCTGACAGGCTCATACGCACGGTTGATGCTGAGCTAAGTCACAATTACAACCTAAATGAGAAGACACGAGTGAGTGATCACCCGTACTGCTGATGAAGCCAACTCATACGTGTGATGAATGAATCGTATGGGTAAGTCAACAGCAGGGGTATATAAAGTCTTATGCTCTTCATTTTAGGTTATGCCTCTCATTTGTTACACACATTCAGATCTAGTGAGCTCCTCCGATTCTCTCTCAGTCCAAATCACCCAGGTGGTGAATAATAGCTCTAGGTGTTGATCTAATCACACTTGATTTAGTTGTGGTTTGACTAAATTAATCAAAAAAAAACTTAACCTATTCACTAGAGGGTTTGATTCACTTATTTCGCCATTGTGTGAGTTAAATCTGTTGATTTCTAAGTTCCTAGTCATGTTTCATCACCTTCTATTCTTTCCCCCTCAACTCATATTTTAAAGTATTCATCAATATGCTCCATCCAGTTCTGATTCTCGATATACTTCTAACTTTCATATCGGTAATTCTTCTTTTTCATCTACCGCTGGAAGAATCTATTTACTTCTACTATACTCTTGGGTTTATAGTGTTTCTAGTTCTCCCGTGTCTTTATATTGCTATATGCATCAATATATATGGTTTATAATTTCTGGTTTGTTGTTAGGATTTATATGTTCCCTTATATTTCAAAGTCTCTGCTTCTGTCTTCTATAATCATTATCATTCATAGTTAATGCTCTCTTTTAGTTGCTGCAATTTATACCCCAATTTCTATTTCGGAGTTTTGTCCTTTCGTTTCTTCTTCTTGCGATTAAGCACCGCTTGTAATGGTCCAGAATTCACAGATATGAATTTCGGAATGAACATTGTTAATGTTCTAGGAAGGAAATTGTGATGGCACGATCTTGACTTGTCAAATTACTAGAATACCTTAGAAAAGGCCGAATCATCAAGAAATATTTTCTTGATATTTTAGAGGTTAAATAGAATACAAGAGTCGTATAACATGGCACATGATGATGTTATGATCTGTGAATCATCACGTTCCATTTAGAAACTCAGCATGACTTACTGTAATATAATCACATTGATCAAGTGTCATTATATTATACTAATTCATGCTTCAGTTCCCAACATTACTTCAAAATATTCCTATTTTAAACTTGAATGTTTCAGAATTTAGAAACTAAAATAGTTTCTTTTATGATGTAATACAGATAGCGCGAAGAGGTAAATGATTTCAAATAAGAAAAATTAAGAAAATATCTTCAGAAATATGGAGGATATTTATAATGAAAGATATGATGATATTTTAGAATTTATAATATCAGAGGATGATGAAGAATATTGTCCGCAGGGGTTTAGAGTCAGGAGCAAGGTATTCGTTAATGACTTCAGCAGGTACTGAATCATTTGGATCCTTTGAAGTCAGGTTCAGTCTTTGTAATTTGTCCACAGCCTCCTTCCTACTTTGTTCAATCCGTTTTCCAGTTCCAAAACTTCTCTTTTTCTGCGCTTTACCAGCATACTTCATCATTATCATCCAGCTTTTACTGTTTAAAGTCGTTTATAGTTTTTGCTGCTTCATCAGCATTTTTTTTTTCGGAGAACCAATTCGTAGTTCGGAGTGTTTTTCAGAAACTTCACATTCAAATTAAGTCCAGAAGATAGACGTTATATATACACATATAACTATTGGCGTAGACATCCTGCGAGATTTCAAAATACTGATTGCTAATTTCCAATGATTCGTATGGCAATTCTCATTACAAGATGCGAATGATTAAATGATGGGGTTTCAATGAATAATTATAATGACTTTTTGGAGAGACTAAAGTCAAAGGGTAATGAAGTTGTTGGTACATCTGCTAATAATGTGGTGGAATGTAAAAGGTTCCCTGGTAACGATGGTGTATATCTCAAGGTTATAATAAGGTTAGTCTGACTGAAAAGTCGAAGTTGACTTGCTAGAGCTGTGACAAAACTGGCTACTTTGAATAGGAGTCGCAAAGTTATTTTTGCTAATAAATGCCAAAGAATCTGACGCGGATACATTGTTTAAACTTTTACTTTGGTTTCAAGAGTTTTTCGGGTACATAACTGTGGGGTAACATGTGGTTGGATCATCATCTCGATTGCTCATCATTCGAAGTGTCTTCAGAAATTTTCGAAGGGTTTGAACACAGATTGTAATCGTTAACATACGTTTGATGTTCTAACACAGTTTTGAAGTCAAAATATAGCTTGTGAAAGATGTAAGGATCTAAGAGTGATGATTTTGGTCATATCTCAAGTTGAATTTTGAGATTTCAAAATCAGAATATGTAATTAAATTTTGAATGAGTATGGTTGTTTTGATTTCTATAAAAGAATGTATATTGATGTGAAAGTAGGGAGTATAATGGATGATTTGCTGAATCAGATTAGAAGAATGTAACATATTAATTGTGAATTTATATATCTCTCGGGTATTACCTACCCGTTAAAAAAAAAAATTTCACAATTAATATTTTGTACAAGAGACTTTTATTACAATCTTTATGAAAATATATATATGTATATTTTCTTCAGATGTAACATAGATTTAATGAGTTAATGTTAAATTAAACTCATTTGATTTACGGTTGGAACTAGAATTGAATAATCCCCAAAGGCTTTAAAAAGTACATAACTTTTACGCAGTATTTCTTTAATGACATTGAAATTATGAATCAATACTTCGTTATTTGTTGATGTATGATGTTCGGTTCGTGGAATTCTTGTGAATTTCGCAAAGTACGAATGATGTTATCTGAAAAGTTTCGGGTACATCAATGATGAAAGTGTAAAATCAAATATATACTTGATTTATTATGAATTGGAATTTGTTGAATTGCGACAGAGATTGTAGTTAACGCTGGTTAAGTTGCGGCCGAAGGACGTACATTATTGCATATTTGTAATATGAATTAACCGAGTAGTTAAGATTCACACACAATAGCTTAGCACGGAAAGATTTATTTCAATATATATATATATATATATATATATATATATATATATATATATATATATATATATATATATATATATATATATATATATATATATATATATATATATATATATATATATATATATAATATACATATAATTTCTTCAGAGGGAATGAGTTAATTCTTCATAACTCGTTGATACAATATACACGTTATTGATTCGTAATGATGTCCACAGTGATTCTTGAACTAACGGAGTTTGTGATGTTATCGATGTTGTTGATTCGGATGTTGACTATACTGACGATGCTGGTAACGCTGACGGTACTGCTGATGCTGTTGGTAAAGCAAGTTTAGCTTGTTAATCACACACCATTTTTGTCAGTGTTTCTACTCTTCCTTCTATCATTTTGGTTCGTTTAACTGATTTATGGTTAGGGCTAGATTAGATAATCTCTAAGACTTTAGAGATTACATAATTACCGTGGAATGTTTCTCCAATGAAGTTATGAATTAATACTTCGTCAGTTATTGTTGTTGGCACTCCTTGGTATCTATGGTGCGTATGACGTTGATGCTCGTGGGACATATTGTGAAGTTGAGGTTTACGACGCGGTTGTGGTTGGAGGTGGTAATGGTACTGTTGGCGTTGATGATGGTGGTACTGGTTATGCTGCTGATGCTGCTGCTGGTGTTTGTAATCTCTACACCATATTCTCCAAAGCCACTACCCGAGCGCGAAGCTCGTTGACTTCTTCTATTACACCGGGGTGATTGTCGGTTCGGACGAGCGGATAAATAAAATTTAAAATTTGATGTAATATATAATCGTGACGAGATACTCTGGAAATGAGCGAGAAAATGGTGTTTCGAACAGGTTCATCGGTAAGTGCTTCAGGTTCTTCGCCAAGAGGGCAATGTGGTGGATGGAAAGGATCGCCTTCTTCTTGTTTCCAATGATTGAGGAGGCTACGAACCCATCCCCAATTCATCCAGAATAGGTGATGACTAATTGGTTGATCCATTCCGGTCACACTGCTTTTGGAGCGTGAGTGAGATTCCATTTCGGAATCCGAGTGACTTGAACTGATGACAAATTCCATTTTGTACGATTGGATAAAGGATTTTCGATATAAAATGATTTTTCGGCTATCGGGTGGTATTCTATTTACATAGGATATCTATATATAGAGATCAAAAGATTTCATAGATTACGGAGGAATTTGCGGGATATGTCAGGCAAAGTTTAAAGTAACAGATACGATAAGATATGATTTAGCAGATATGCTAAGATATGAATTTTTGTCTATACACTATTCTTGCAATCAATGCAGCAAGACGTGTCTTAGACTAAAAATGATAAGCAGGTAATTTCCTGAGGATGATAAGTAGTTAATTTTCGACACAAAATGATAAGCAAAACTTTTGACATGCAGACACGGTCGAAGTCCAGACTCACTAATGCATCCTATCGACTTATCAGTTAGACACACTAATGCCGACCTGGTTCGCTAAGACCACCGCTCTGATACCAACTGAAAGGACCCGTTCATATACATTATAAACGATTCACAATAGTTGATTACATTGCGAGGTATTTTACCTCTATATGATATATTTTACAAACATTGCATTCGTTTTTAAAAGACAAACTTTCTTTACATTGAAAATTGACAGGCATGCATACCATTTCATAATATCCACTATCCAACTATAAATTGATTTAATAATAATCTTTGATGAACTCAATGACTCGAATGCAACGTTCTTTGAAATATGCTATGAAAGACT
The DNA here is from genome assembly GCF_046630445.1 of Rutidosis leptorrhynchoides. Lineage (NCBI taxonomy): Eukaryota > Viridiplantae > Streptophyta > Magnoliopsida > Asterales > Asteraceae > Rutidosis > Rutidosis leptorrhynchoides. Next base: position 255,535,495 of record NC_092340.1, read on the forward strand.
CCAAGTAATATCTTTAAAATGAGCAAATGCACAGCGGAAGATTTCTTTAACACCTGAGAATAAACATGCTTTAAAGTGTCAACCAAAAGGTTGGTGAATTCATTAGTTTATCATAATCATTTATTTCCATCATTTTAATAGACCACAAGAATTTCATTTCCAGTTCTCATAAATATACGTCCCATGCATAGAGACAAAAATAATCATTCATATGGTGAACACCTGGTAACCGACATTAACTAGATACATATAAGAATATCCTCTATCATTCCGGGATCCTCCTTCAGACATGATATAAATTTCGAAGTACTAAAGCATCCGGTACTTTGGATGGGGTTTGTTAGGCCCAATAGATCTATCTTTAGGATTCGCGTCAATTAGGGTGTATGTTCCCTAATTCTTAGATTACCAGACTTTAATAAAAAGGGGCATATTCGATTTCGATAATTCAACCATAGAATGTAGTTTCACGTACTTGTGTCTATTTTGTAAATCATTTATAAAAATTGCGCATGTATTCTCAGCCCAAAAATATAAATTGCAAAAGCATTTAAAAAAGGAATAATGAAACTCACCATACTGTATTTCGTAGTAAAAATACATATAACGTCATTGAACAAGTGCAAGGTTGGTCTCGGATTCACGAACCTAAATTAATTATATATAATTATGTGTTGGTCAATATTTGTCTAACAAATTAGGTCAAGTCATAGTGTATCACAATCCTAATGCTCGAGACTAATATGCAAAAGTCAACAAAAGTAAATTTGACTCAAAATAATTTCCAAAAATCTATACATGATTAATATACAGTTTAAATATCGTCGTTTTATATTTTTAAATATTTTTAAAAGATTTATTAGAGTAATAATATAATTTATTTATTAATAAATAAAATTTTATATTAAATTTATGTAATAAAATATACTTTTATATATATTAAGTAATAAAATTTATAGGGTTCATTTAATATCATAAAGATAATATGATAGGTATTATTAAAGTAAGTTATTACACGTAGTAAAATATGTTTGTATCACATATTTATTTGATAAAATAATATCTATAATGATAGTAAGTAAAAGTTGTATTATTTTGTAATAATAATTATTATTATAAAAATATCAATATTTATAATTACTAAGATGACATTATGATAAAACGATAATTCTAATTATGATAACTTTAATATTTACGATAATTTTTAATATTATCTTTAAAATAATAATTCTATTTAAAATAATAATAATAATGATATTTTATAGTAACAATGACATTTCTATTAAAATGATAATTTTTGTTAAAATGATAGTTTTAATACTAACGATACTTTTAATAATAATAGTAACGATAAAAATAATAAGAACGATAATTTTATCTAAATCAATATCTTATAATATTTTAATTTCATCATGATACTCTTACTCATTATTTCCTAATCGTTTCGTTTAATAGCTTTTAATCGTCTTTTATATCGTGTTCATAATAATGATAATAATAGTAATCAAAATAATTAGGTGTTACAAATATTTGTTTTAATTACACTAATATTAATAATGATAGTTACTATAACATTATTAACGATAATACTAATAATTATCTTAATGATAATATAGTAATAATAATAATAATAACAATAACAATAACCATTTTTAAATAATGATATATATATTAATAATGATAATAATAATACTAATAATAATAATAATAATAATAATAATAATAATAATAATAATAATAATAATAATAATAATAATAATAATAATAATAATTGGATAATAATAATAATACTAATTATAACTTTAACGATAATAACGATAGTAATAATAAAAAAAAAATAACAATTTTTAATGATAAATCCCTTTTATTGATAAAGATAATAATAATGATAATAATAAGATAAAACTAGAACGACGATAAAAACGACGATAATAATAATAATCATTTTTAATAAAAATATCAAAAATTCAATTGATTATAACTTCTAATCCGTTCATCGAAACCATTCGATATCTAATGGAAAAGTTCTTAATTTTTCGCTAGCTTTCCAAAGACATGCATATCTTATACCTTATCTCAACCGCAAGTGTAACTAATTCAATATTCAACCTAACCTGTCTAAGGGCAATATCAAAAGTACAAGCATGCATAATCCTAAATACTCGAGCACTAGTCAGGGATACACTATTAGTATGTAAAAGTTAAATTATGAGTACTCACGTATCAATATTGAGATTCAATATTGCAGGAAAGGTACGTAGACGCAACGGAAATGATAAACACTATATTGACCTCACGAACATACCCATGAACCATACTCAATCACCTCCATAGCTATAACCCATAATTTCCTTAATCCTATCCTACTCGAAAAATAATTTCGAAATCACTCGGACAGCACTCCGTCGTAATATTTTATGTATTCTAATAATATCTTGAAATAATACGGAGTAAATATATATATGTAAATCGATTGAGAGAGTTTAGAGAAAAATATTTTCAAGTTTCTATGAAATAATGAAATCTATTGAATTCTATTTATAATAGATTTTTAAATTATTAAAGTGAATTATTAAAGTATGAATTATTAAAGTGAATTATTAAAGTATGAATTATTAAAGTGAATTATTAAAGTATGAATTATTAAAGTGAATTATTAACGTTAAAGTAAAGTAAAAATAAAGTAAAGGTAAAGTTTAAGTATAGTAAAAGTATAAAACTATGTACGTATAATACGCATATAAATATATATAATATTAATTTAAATCGTTATATATATTTAATAAAATAAAATATAAATATAAATATCGTTATCTTTATCATACTAGTTAAGTAATGAGTTGTCAAAAGTGGTTCTAGATATTTATAAAAGTTATATACGTTTTAATAATAAAGTTCTTTTTAAACTGAAAACGTTTTTGTACGTTTGAAACTAAATAGATCAATCGAGTCTTTATGAGATTCAATCTTCCACTATCCTTTGTCTAGTTCTCAATGATTAACAATTTGTTCTTATTTATAAATCACTTTACCATTTTCCGAATATTGTTAAAATAGAAAGATTTCTCAAATCAACGTGGGCCTTTCAACAGAGACTTGTAATCATAATTCAATATATCTGATAATTCAATCATTTGATCTTATCTTCTAATTCCATTGATAAACATTTTGAAACAGATACAATCATATAAAGTATTTAATCTAATATTTTGTTTAGGTTTCAAGTTATAATATATATACACATATACATATATAATCATATTCGTTTAATGGTTCGTGAATCGTTGGAACTTGGTCGAGGTTGAATGAATGTATGAACATAGTTTAAAATTCTTGCAATTTAACTTAACAAATATTGCTTATCGTGTCGAAAACATATAAAGATTAAAGTTTAAATTTGGTTGGAAATTTCCGGGTTGTCACAGTAATAATAACAAATAATACCTTAGAAGCATTAAAAATAAATAAACTGCCCGGGACGAGACTCGAACCCGCAACCTCTAGTTCACCCGTAACCTCCCCTAACCATTCTGCTATTTCTGTTTATTTGTTTTATTTTCCAATGAATATACCTATAATTCGTACTCCTGTTTCTTTCTTTCTTCTTTCTTTTAATCAAACCAATCGAACAGATACATATACTTAAGATTTTTGTTAACGAGTTTAGGTATCAAAATAGGAACAGATTCGATCATCATAAATCTTTGTCATCATCACCTCGTCATCCTAATCTAATTATCAAACTGTCATCGTTACATACAACAAATATGAGTGTTTTCGGCCTCTAAGCATAATCACGAGCCCAACTAGGACCCGATTCACAAGTTCATTAATCAATTCTTAGTTTAAGGCCCGGTTGGATTTGAAGCCCACCTAGCAAGTTAGTTGGCTTGTTGACCCAACTTCATTTCAGTCCAATAGCATGACCAAGAACATAACACAGCCCAACTGCATGTTATATGGGGCTCAAGGGTCACGGCCCAACAAGACTAAATTAGTAAGCCTGTTTCATCGATCAGAATTTTATAAGAATAGGAAGTAATAATTTAGTAATATAAAAAGGATCTCCTATGTGCTGTACAGCTCACCATTCTTCATCCAACATTATCATTACCCTTTTCACGTTTCATAATCATCCTCAATGTGACTGTAACAGAAACGTAGCAGTAGCAGTAAACTGAAGTGGAGTTGTGCTTGGGTTTTGATTAATAACAGGAAGGTAAGAGAAAACGAATAAATGAATATAGGTTGTGTTGGTGGTTCACGACAGAGAGAGGGAATTAAGTAGCGAGCAGTAGCAGGCTTAATAGGTGGGTGTGTGGTGGTGTTGTGGTGGAGATGGGTGGTTATAGTAGGTGTTTCATGGTGATGTTTTAAATGGGTTTCGATGGTTGTGACCTTCGAATATAGAAACAGAAAACAGTATAGAAGAACAAAAATGATAACCTCATAAGTGGGTTTCGTGGGTTTAATTAAGTAGCAAAACAGAAAAAAAAAATGGACATGATGTTTTGGTGATGGTGTGGTTCGATGGTGATGAAAGGTGGTTACGAGTGGCCAAACTTAGTGACGGTTGTTTTGTGTATTCCCTTTCTCAATATCTCGATAAGCATATATATAACTTGTTATATATTAATTATAATATTAATAATAATTAATAATAATAATAAAATATTAAATTGAATCATTTAAGAAGTCAGAAAGCAAATAGTAATCGAAATAGTAATATCACGTTTTCTTGTGTTTATAATATACTCCGTAAATATATAATGTAATTAGAAAACATAAGACAAAATTAAACAATATATAATGTAATCATTTTATCAATCAGGAGCAATCAGGCACAGTAATCTCAAATGATTAATCAATTTGACACAGTGGATTTTAAAATATCTACCGACAGTTTTTAATGGAGAGAGTATTGTGTCCATTGCTAAACAGTTGTCGTATAAAAGTGTTCCTAAAAATCCCAAACTTTTAGATTAAATATAATTAATTATTTCACTCATTAACTGTTTGAAACCTGATCAAAAAGGTTCTATAATTATTTATTTTATGTTCCAATTTTTATGTACGGAGTACTAAAACTCAACTTTTCAAACTAAAATATTTTTAATAAATCTAAACTTTACATAACCTAATTATGGACCAATAATTAATTCCCCCTTTTCATAAGAGTCTTAGCTTGCTTAATATCGTTCATAAAAATTTACCTTTCATTCGAGCTCGATCCCAACTAAAATTAACAATTTTTAGAATTGATCAAATAGATTCTAAATATATTTTTAATAAAGCTAAAATTGGTACAACCCATTTTCGTATCATCGTTTATTCTAAAATCACGTAAGTTCCTTTTTAAGTCATTTACTATCAATCGAATAATAATTGAGCATTACCGTTGTTTACTAAATAACTCCGAAATCACTAAATATATATTCTATACACTTTATTTATAATATTTATTATATATTATTATTATTTAATATAATGGATTCTAACAATTTACTATACACAATATTTCGTATTATTATATACAAATATATATATATATATATATATATATATATATATATATATATATATATATATATATATATATATATATATATATATATATATATATATATATATATATATGCATTTTTGTTTATAAGTAATCGTATCGTGAGTCGTCGGAAACAGTCGAAGGTCAAATGAACATAGAGATTAGTTCAAAATTTTTGAGATCCAACCTAACAGACTTCTCTTATCGTGTCAAGAATATTAATTCGTATCGAGAGTTTAGTTTAAAATTATTCGAAATTTTCCGGGTTGTGACATTTTCAACTACCGGTTCTGATTCCTTCTCTTGATCAGATTGTTGTTCTTGTGGAGTAGGAATAGAGTTATCAGAAATTACAAGTATTTCAGGTGGTTTAAGTGTAATTCCACTTCTTGTGGTAATGGCTTTAGCTGTTTCATTCTGGGGGTTAGCATTTGTATCGCTAGGTAGACTCCTTGGTTTTCTTTCACCTATCAACCTTTCTAGGTTGCTTACTTCTTGTTCCAGATTTTGAATAGAAGCTTGTTGATTTCTAAATGCTTGAGCATTTTGTTCATTGGTTTATTTCTGAGATGTGAAAAACTGCGTTTGAGATTCAACTAGCTTTGACATCATATCTTCTAAATTTGGCTTTTTATTATCTGTTTGTGGTGGTTTAATTGGAAAAATAGGTCTTTACTGATTGTAAGTATTGTTAGATACTTGTTGATTGCTAGGACCTTGTTGGTTATTGTATGGAACATTTCGATTATAATTATGGTTTTGATTGTAGATTGGTCTTGGCAGTTGATAATTATTTTGATAATTATTTCCAGGCCTTTGGTTCATGTATGAAACATTCTCTCTTTGTTCCATTGTTTGTTCAATACTGAGACAATCTTTTGTCAAATGTGGTCCTCCACACCGCTCACAACTAATTCGTATTGAGTGAATATCTTTAGTCTTCTTTTCCATTCGTCTTTCGATAGTATCTATCTTTGTGGAAATGGAATCAAAGTCATGGCTAGAATCGGCTCTATCCGCTTTAGATGATCTAACGATATCTTTTTCTTGGTGCCACTCATGTGAGTGGGAAGCAGTGTTATAAATAATTTTGTAAGCTTCAGTTGCGGTTTTCTTCATAATGGAACCACCAGCTGCTATATCGATGTCTTTTCTTGTAGTGATGTCGCATCCTTGGTAGAATATTTGTACTATTTGATAAGTGTCTAAACCATATTGCAGACATCCTCTCAACAACTTTACAAATCTTGTCCACGCCTCATATAAAGTTTCATTTGGCTTTTGTGTGAACGTAACAATTTCTCCTTGAAGTCTCACGGCTTTAGATGCCGAAAAAAATTGTTTAAGAAAATTTTCAACTAAGACATCCCATGTATCAATCTCCCCTTCAGGTAACGATTCTAACCAATCTTTGGCTTCTACCTTTAAAGTCCAGGGAAATAACATGAGATATATATGTTCATCCTCCACTTCTCTAATTTTAAATAGAGTACAGATCCTATTAAAGGTACGAAGATGTTCGTTTGGATCTTCTTTCGGTGTACCACTAAATTGGCATTGATTACTTACCATGTGTAGAATTTGTCCTTTGATTTCATAATCTGGCGCATTAATGTCTGGTTGAGTAATTGTGTGACCTTGGCCAGTGCGTTTAGCTCTCATTCGGTCTTCCATACTTAGAGGTTCCAGATTTTCCATAATTGAATTTGTTGAATCTGAATCACTAGAGGATTCTGACTTAATGGTTTCTTCCTCGACAATCTCTGGTTGAGTGATTTGTGGTTCATGAGGAATGATTAGTGGTTCAGGATCTCTGAATTGTCCCTGAATATCCTCCGGATTCTCAATTGTGAGGTCGGGTTCAAAAAATGGATTATCGAAAATTTGAATTGGAGTACTTGGTTGACTGGATGACGATTCTAAAGAAAAATCAACAGCGACAATGTTGGCTAGATGTCTTGATCGAGTTATAGGTGGTGAATGTATAAAAGGTGGTGAACGTTTTGCTCGGTGCATTCACTGAATATCCTATTAGTTATAAAAAATAAAAATTATATAAGTTATCAAATTAATAGACTTTTCTGATTTTGCCCACGTTTCGAATAGCCAATAGATGCAGCAGGTAGCCAGGACCCTTTAAATTGGAAGCCCACAACTCGCCACTAACAAATCCAACTATTACTACGAACAGAAAATTTTGGATGTCTATCAATTTAACCACTTAAAGCGCGTCGAAAAACGTCGAAAAATAAAAGGTAAAAAAAAATAATAAAATGCAGCGTCGAAACTTAAAAGTCTAAAAATTAAAACTTACGTCTAAAGGTATTAAAGCTTAAAGGAATTCTAAATCCAAAACGGCAATAACTTAAAAAGTACTAAAATCTTAAAATGGCGTCGCAAAATTTTAAAGCACCTAAATCTTAGTCTAAAGAAAAAGTACTTAAGGGATTTTACGGCAAAGCCTAAAAATCTAGAAATAAAAGTAAACTACGGCAAAAACTATATCTTAAAACTAATTACGAAAGAAAAATACAAATTACGAATTAAACTAATAAAAAGATACGAAAATATAAAAATAAAACTAAAGTTTTAAAAATACAATTTTTTTATAAAAATATTATTTTTATATTATTTATTTTATTAAAGTATCAATTTTAAAACTAATAAAACTAATTTAAACTAAATATTACAAAAATAAATAAAACTAAAACTAATTAATTAAATAATTAACCCTAATCTTAATTAATTAATAATAATAATAATTAAAACCTAACCCTAATTCGATGGATCCAAGGTACCAGACCTGTCACTTCAAGTCATGCGATCGCATGAGTCTGAAGTTATAATTCCATGCTGTCGCATGAGTCGTGGATCCAGGCCTAATTAGTTGGGCTGCTATAGTGTCGGCCCGAATACTTTTAATTATTATTATATATTTTTTCTATTTTTATATTTATATAAAATATTTATATAAATTAAATAAAACTTATATTTAAAAACTAAAATAGAAATAAAAATACTTTATAATTTTATATATTTTGAACAACTCTTAAAAATATATATATTTTGTTTTTCTTTTTATATTTTTTAATATTTAAAAGGTATTTTTTACAAAAAGAAATTAAAATTTAATAAAAATCCTTTTTTATAGCGTTTCGCTTTCGGCGTTGTTTTTCCCCGGCAGCGGCGCCAAAAATACTTGATGTGTGCAGAGGTGTATGCGAAATAGTTATATTTTTACTATGAAATACTATTAAATATGATACAATTTTATACAAGTTATTTATTTATTTATAGAGTGAATATACCTAAACCTTGCTACAACACTTATAGGCAGTGTACCTAATTGTACAGTAGTGTAATTTTTAGTAAATCTGGTTCGTCCACAGGGAACTAGCCAAGTTTAACGCTATATTTTTAAAACTATATTTGTAAATATATAAATATATATATAAGTAGTATTATTATTATAAAAGGGGGTTTTTACCGTTTAATGACCGGTTTGTCGATTTTAAAACTTTAGTCGCAGTTAAAACCTAATGTAAAATAAAAATAACTTAATTTAAAGCGTAAAGTAAATAACGATAAATAAAAGTGCGATAATTTAAAGTGCGATAAATAAAATGACGGTAAATAAAATTGCGATAATTAAAAAGTACGATAATTAAAAGTGAGATAAATAAAATGACAGTAAATAAAAGTGCGATGAGATATAAAATAAAGAAATTATGCTTATTTAAACTTCCGTAATCATGATGTTTGGCGTGTTGATTTTAATTTATTACCATGGGTTAATTGTCCTTTGTCCTGGATTATTCGCTATGTCCATACGGTTTTGTCCATAATAGTCCACCAGTCATAAATATAAAATGCGAAAGTCTTCGTCAAATTATCCTTATACCCGAAGTCAAATATTTCAACTAATTGGGGATTCGAAGTGTAACAAGGTCTTAATACTTTATTTAATGAATACACCAGGTTATCGACTACGTGTAATCCAAGGTTTTACTACTTTGTTAACAATTACACCAATTACCCTTGTATGTAATTCACCCCTATTTCAACGAGTCTATTGATTATTAATCCATTCCCGTGTCCGGTCAAATGAATAATTATTGGTATTTATAGATATCCCGCTCACCGTACCCAGTCAAGCGTATGTGGTTATATATAAATACGTCAAATTATAAGTCTATATATTAACTTAACGAGGTATCATTTAGTTAATATAAAGCCCATTAATATCCCATAGTCTAATTTCCACAAGTGTCGTTCTTTTATCCAAACCCTAATTATGGTCCAAAGTCCAATTACCCCGTCTTTAATATTTAGCCCAATATCACGATTATTTCGGCTTAAATAAGCATAATAATAACTTAGCTACGAGACAATAATTTAAAAAGGTTGAACATAACTTACAATGATTAATAATTGCGTAGCGTTACTCGGACAGAATTTTGAGTTACACACTTACAACATTCGCTAACATACCCTTATTATTATTAATCTTAAATTAAAATTAAAATTAAAATTATAAATTATATATATATATATATATATATATATATAAATATATATATATATATATATATCGTGAGAGAGAGAGATTGGATTAGGTGTGATAAAATTCAGCCAGAAATTGTGCTATTTAAAGAATGTGGCCTGCTACAGTGATCCATGCGATCGCATGGATCTTGTGCCTTCTCGCCATGCGATCGCATGGCACCTTTTTACAGCTCAGGATCTTTTATTTTTTTATTTGTTGACGGTTTTATTATATAATATATATATATATATATAATTTTAAGAATTAATTATATATTATATTATATTCATGTGCCTAGTTGACTTGTAATTTTTAGTCCGTTGCTTCGGGCGTTGAGAGTTGACTCTGGTCCCGGTTCCGGATTTTCGAACGTCCTTTCGTACTATTTAATATCTTGTACTTTGCGTTTCGTGGCTCGTACTCTTGTAATTTTTAGACGTTTCTCATCAATAATTTGAACCACTTTGATTGTACTTTGTACTTTTTAGCTTTTTGGTCGTTTGCGTCTTCAATTCGTCGAATCTGTCTTTTGTCTTCACCTTTTATTATTTAAACGAATATCACTTGTAAATTGAATAATTGCAACTAAAAGCTTGTCTTTCTTGAAGGATAATGCTATGAAATATATGTTCGTTTTTATCATTATCAGTTATACCTTTAACTCCATTTTCATTTTTCAAGTCAGCAGTTAAAAGATTTTTAATTAAGTTAGAGATTTCTGCTGTTTGGTCTAGAGACGCACCAGGTTCCATAGCAGCTTTCTTTTCAGAAGCAGCAGTTGAGACTGGGGCAATACCTCCTGTGGTGTGCTTGGAGCCAGCTTTAGCTCGTTTGGATTTTCCTGTTACCAAGAATTAGTTAAGCAACGGATTCTAATACTAGAAGTGGGTAGTCAGTATATAAGGCTAGGGCTGTTCTTTATTATCAGAGAGCATTAGATTCTAATACAACTACTGCTTTACCAGTATGTGAGACGGTGACTGTACTAGTTGAGGTAGCTGGCTTCTTCCTTTTTACAGCTGGCTTCCGTTGAGGTCCCTCCCCCTCAGCTGGTGCAACACCAGAGGCAGTCGTTGAAATGTCCCGTTCTTATTGATTAAAAACGTTTCATATTAATTGATTTCGTTGCGAGGTTTTGACCTCTATATGAGACGTTTTTCAAAGACTGCATTCATTTTTAAAACAAACCATAACCTTTATTTCATCAATAAAGGTTTAAAAAGCTTTACGTAGATTATCAAATAATGATAATCTAAAAATATCCTGTTTACACACGACCATTATATAATGGTTTACAATACAAATATGTTACAACAACATAAGTTTCTTGAATGCAGTTTTTAAACAATATCATACAAGCATGGACTCCAAATCTCGTCCTTATTTAAGTATGCGACAGCGGAAGCTCTTAATAATCACCTGAGAATAAACATGCTTAAAACGTCAACAAAAAATGTTGGTGAGTTATAGGTTTAACCTATATATATCAAATCATAATAATAGACTACAAGATTTCATATTTTAATACACATCCCATACATAGAGATAAAAATCATTCATATGGTGAACACCTGGTAACCGACATTAACAAGATGTATATATAAGAATATCCCCATCATTCCGGGACACCCTTCGGATATGATATAAATTTCGAAGTACTAAAGCATCCGGTACTTTGGATGGGGCTTGTTGGGCCCAATAGATCTATCTTTAGGATTCGCGTCAATTAGGGTGTCTGTTCCCTAATTCTTAGATTACCAGACTTAATAACAAGGGGCATATTCGATTTCGATAATTCAACCATAGAATGTAGTTTCACGTACTTGTGTCTATTTTGTAAATCATTTATAAAACCTGCATGTATTCTCATCCCAAAAATATTAGATTTTTAAAGTGGGACTATAACTCACTTTCACAGATTTTTACTTCGTCGGGAAGTAAGACTTGGCCACTGTTGATTCACGAACCTATAACAATATATACATATATATTAAAGTATGTTCAAAATATATTTACAACACTTTTAATATATTTTGATGTTTTAAGTTTATTAAGTCAGCTGTCCTCGTTAGTAACCTATAACTAGTTGTCCACAGTTAGATGTACAGAAATAAATCGATAAATATTATCTTGAATTAATCCACGACCCAGTGTATACGTATCTCAGTATTGATCACAACTCAAACTATATATATTTTGAAATCAACCTCAACCCTGTATAGCTAACTCCAACATTCACATATAGAGTGTCTATGGTTGTTCCGAAATATATATAGATGTGTCGACATGATAGGTCGAAATATTGTATACGTGTCTATGGTATCTCAAGATTACATAATATACAATACAAGTTGATTAAGTTATGGTTGGAATAGATTTGTTACCAATTTTCACGTAGCTAAAATGAGAAAAATTATCCAATCTTGTTTTACCCATAACTTCTTCATTTTAAATCCGTTTTGAGTGAATCAAATTGCTATGGTTTCATATTGAACTCTATTTTATGAATCTAAACAGAAAAGTATAGGTTTATAGTCGGAAAAATAAGTTACAAGTCGTTTTTGTAAAGGTAGTCATTTCAGTCGAAAGAACGACGTCTAGATGACCATTTTAGAAAACATACTTCCACTTTGAGTTTAACCATAATTTTTGGATATAGTTTCATGTTCATAATAAAAATCATTTTCTCAGAATAACAACTTTAAAATCAAAGTTTATCATAGTTTTTAATTAACTAACCCAAAACAGCCCGCGGTGTTACTACGACGGCGTAAATCCGGTTTTACGGTGTTTTTAGTGTTTCCAGGTTTTAAATCATTAAGTTAGCATATCATATAGATATAGAACATGTGTGTAGTTAATTTTAAAAGTCAAGTTAGAAGGATTAACTTTTGTTTGCGAACAAGTTTAGAATTAACTAAACTATGTTCTAGTGATTACGAGTTTAAACCTTCGAATAAGATAGCTTTATATGTATGAATCGAATGATGTTATGAACATCATTACTACCTTAAGTTCCTTGGATAAACCTACTGGAAAAGAGAAAAATGGATCTAGCTTCAACGGATCCTTGGATGGCTCGAAGTTCTTGAAGCAGAATCATGACACGAAAACAAGTTCAAGTAAGATCATCACTTGAAATAAGATTGTTATAGTTATAGAAATTGAACCAAAGTTTGAATATGATTATTACCTTGTATTAGAATGATAACCTACTGTAAGAAACAAAGATTTCTTGAGGTTGGATGATCACCTTACAAGATTGGAAGTGAGCTAGCAAACTTGAAAGTATTCTTGATTTTATGTAACTAGAACTTGTAGAATTTATGAAGAACACTTAGAACTTGAAGATAGAACTTGAGAGAGATCAATTAGATGAATAAAATTGAAGAATGAAAGTGTTTGTAGGTGTTTTTGGTCGTTGGTGTATGGATTAGATATAAAGGATATGTAATTTTGTTTTCATGTAAATAAGTCATGAATGATTACTCATATTTTTGTAATTTTATGAGATATTTCATGCTAGTTGCCAAATGATGGTTCCCACATGTGTTAGGTGACTCACATGGGCTGCTAAGAGCTGATCATTGGAGTGTATATACCAATAGTACATACATCTAAAAGTTGTGTATTGTACGAGTACGAATACGGGTGCATACGAGTAGAATTGTTGATGAAACTGAATGAGGATGTAATTGTAAGCATTTTTGTTAAGTAGAAGTATTTTGATAAGTGTCTTGAAGTCTTTCAAAAGTGTATAAATACATATTAAAACACTACATGTATATACATTTTAACTGAGTCGTTAAGTCATCGTTAGTCGTTACATGTAAGTGTTGTTTTGAAACCTTTAGGTTAACGATCTTGTTAAATGTTGTTAACCCAATGTTTATAATATCAAATGAGATTTTAAATTATTATATTATCATGATATTATCATGTATGAATATCTCTTAATATGATATGTATACATTAAATGTCTTTACAACGATAATCGTTACATATATGTCTCGTTTAAAAATCATTAAGTTAGTAGTCTTGTTTTTACATATGTAGTTCATTGTTAATATACTTAATGATATGTTTAATTATCATAGTATCATGTTAACCAAATATATATATCCATATATATGTCATCATATAGTTTTTACAAGTTTTAACGTTCGTGAATCACCGGTCAACTTGGGTGGTCAATTGTCTATATGAAACATATTTCAATTAATCAAGTCTTAACAAGTTTGATTGCTTAACATATTGGAAACATTTAATCATGTAAATATCAATCTCAATTAATATATATATAAACATGGAAAAGTTCGGGTCACTACAGTACCTACCCGTTAAATAAATTTCGTCCCGAAATTTTAAGCTGTTGAAGGTGTTGATGAATCTTCTGGAAATAGATGCGGGTATTTCTTCTTCATCTGATCTTCACGATCCCAGGTGAACTTGGGTCCTCTACGAGCATTCCATCGAACCTTAACAATTGGTATCTTGTTTTGCTTAAGTCTTTTAACCTCACGATCCATTATTTCGACGGGTTCTTCGATGAATTGAAGTTTTTCGTTGATTTGGATTTCATCTAACGGAATAGTGAGATCTTCTTTAGTAAAACGTTTCTTCAAATTCGAGACGTGGAAAGTGTTATGTACAGCCGCGAGTTGTTGAGGTAACTCTAGTCGGTAAGCTACTGGTCCGACACGATCAATAATCTTGAATGGTCCAATATACCTTGGATTTAATTTCCCTCGTTTACCAAATCGAACAACGCCTTTCCAAGGTGCAACTTTAAGCATGACCATCTCTCCAATTTCAAATTCTATATCTTTTCTTTTAATGTCAGCGTAGCTCTTTTGTCGACTTTGGGCGGTTTTCAACCGTTGTTGAATTTGGATGATCTTCTCGGTAGTTTTTGTATAATCTCCGGACCCGTAATCTGTCTATCCCCCACTTCACTCCAACAAATCGGAGACCTACACTTTCTTACATAAAGTGCTTCAAACGGCGCCATCTCAATGATTGAATGGTAGCTGTTGTTGTAGGAAAATTCTGCTAACGGTAGATGTCGATCCCAACTGTTTCCGAAATCAATAACACATGCTCGTAGCATGTATTCAAGCGTTTGTATCGTCCTTTCGCTCTGCCCATCAGTTTGTGGATGATAGGCAGTACTCATGTCTAGACGAGTTCCTAATGCTTGCTGTAATGTCTGCCAGAATCTTGAAATAAATCTGCCATCCCTATCAGAGATAATAGAGATTGGTATTCCATGTCTGGAGATGACTTCCTTCAAATACAGTTGTGCTAACTTCTCCATCTTGTCATCTTCTCTTATTGGCAGGAAGTGAGCGGATTTGGTGAGACGGTCAACTATTACCCAAATAGTATCAAAACCACTTGCAGTCCTTGGCAATTTAGTGATGAAATCCATGGTAATGTTTTCCCATTTCCATTCCGGGATTTTGGGTTGTTGAAGTAGACCTGATGGTTTCTGATGCTCAGCTTTGACCTTAGAACACGTCAAACATTCTCCTACGTATTTAGCAACATCGGCTTTCATACCTGGCCACCAAAAATGTTTCTTAAGATCCTTGTACATCTTCCCCGTTCCAGGATGTATTGAGTATCTGGTTTTATGAGCTTCTCTAAGTACCATTTCTCTCATATCTCCAAATTTTGGTACCCAAATTCTTTCAGCCCTATACCGGGTTCCGTCTTCTCGAATATTAAGATGCTTCTCCGATCCTTTGGGTATTTCATTCTTTAAATTTCCCTCTTTTAAAACTCCTTGTTGCGCCTCCTTTATTTGAGTAGTAAGGTTAGTGTGAATCATTATATTCATAGATTTTACTCGAATGGGTTCTCTGTCCTTTCTGCTCAAGGCGTCGGCTACCACATTTGCCTTTCCCGGGTGGTAACGAATCTAAAAGTCGTAATCATTCAACAATTTAATCCACCTACGCTGCCTCATATTCAGTTGTTTCTGATTAAATATGTGTTGAAGACTTTTGTGGTCGGTATATATAATACTTTTGACCCCATATAAGTAGTGCCTCCAAGTCTTTAATGCAAAAACAACCGCGCCTAATTCCAAATCATGCGTCATATAATTTTGCTCGTGAATCTTCAATTGTCTAGACGCATAAGCAATCACCTTCGTTCGTTGCATTAATACACAACCGAGACCTTGCTTTGATGCGTCACAATAAATCACAAAATCATCATTCCCTTCAGGCAATGACAATATAGGTGCCGTAGTTAGCTTTTTCTTCAATAATTGAAACGCCTTCTCTTGTTCATCCTTCCATTCAAATTTCTTCCCTTTATGCGTTAATGCAGTCAAGGGTTTTGCTATTTTGGAGAAATCTTGAATGAATCTTCTGTAGTAACCAGCCAATCCTAAAAATTGACGTATATGCTTCGGAGTTTTTGGGGTTTCCCACTTTTCAACGGTTTCGATCTTTGCCGGGTCCACCTGGATACCTTCTTTGTTCACTATGTGACCGAGGAATTGAACTTCTTCCAACCAAAATGCACACTTTGAAAACTTAGCGTACAGTTTTTCTTTCCTCAATACTTCTAGCACTTTTCTCAAATGTTCTTCGTGCTCTTGATCATTCTTTGAGTAAATAAGTATGTCATCGATGAAAACAATGACAAACTTGTCAAGATATGGCCCACACACTCGGTTCATAAGGTCCATGAACACAGCTGGTGCATTAGTTAAACCAAACGGCATGACCATAATCTCGTAATGACCGTAACGTGTTCTGAAAGCAGTCTTTGGAATATCATCTTCTTTCACCCGCATTTGATGATACCCGGAACGTAAGTCAATCTTTGAATAAACAGACGAGCCTTGTAGTTGATCAAATAAGTCGTCGATTCTCGGTAGTGGGTAGCGGTTCTTGATGGTAAGTTTGTTCAACTCTCGGTAGTTGATACACAACCTGAATGTACCATCTTTCTTCTTGACAAACAAAACAGGAGCTCCCCACGGTGATGTGCTTGGTCGAATGAAACCACGTTCTAATAGTTCTTGTAATTGGCTTTGTAGTTCTTTCATCTCGCTGGGTGCGAGTCTATAAGGAGCACGAGCTATTGGTGCAGCTCCTGGTATAAGATCTATTTGAAATTCAACAGATCGATGTGGAGGTAATCCTGGTAATTCTTTCGGAAATACATCAGGAAATTCTTTTGCAATGGGAACATCATTGATGCTCTTTTCTTCAGTTTGTACTTTCTCGACGTGTGCTAGAACAGCATAGTAACCTTTTCTTATTAGTTTTTGTGCCTTCAAATTACTAATAAGATGTAGCTTCATGTTGCCCTTTTCTCCGTACACCATTAAGGGTTTTCCTTTTTCTCGTATAATGCGAATTGCATTTTTGTAACAAACGATCTCTGCTTTCACTTCTTTCAACCAGTCCATACCGATTATCACATCAAAACTCCCTAACTCTACTGGTATCAAATCAATCTTAAATGTTTCGCTAACCAGTTTAATTTCTCGATTCCGACATATATTATCTGCTGAAATTAATATACCCTTTGCTAATTCGAGTAAAAATTTACTATCCAAAGGCGTCAATGGACAACTTAATTTAGCACAAAAATCTCTACTCATATAGCTTCTATCCGCACCCGAATCAAATAAAACGTAAGCAGATTTATTGTCAATAAGAAACGTACCCGTAACAAGCTCCGGGTCTTCCTGTGCCTCTGCCGCATTAATATTGAAAACTCTTCCGCGGCCTTGTCCATTCGTGTTCTCCTGGTTCGGGAAATTTCTAATAATGTGGCTCGGTTTTCCACATTTATAACAAACTACATTGGCATAACTTGCTCCGACACTACTTGCTCCGCCATTACTCGTTCCGACACCATTTGTTCCTTTTGTTCTATTAACCCCTGGTCCGTAGACCTCACACTTTGCCGCGCTATGACCATTTCTTTTACACTTGTTGCAAAATTTGGTGCAGAACCCCGAGTGATTCTTTTCACACCTTTGGCATAGCTGCTTCTGATTGTTGTTGTTGTTGCGGTTATTATTGTTGTTGGGATGATTGTTGTAGTTGCTGTTGTTGTTGTTGTTGTTGTTGTTGTTGTTGTTGTTGGGCCGTTTGTTGTAGTTGCGATTGATGTTGCGATTGTTGGGATAATTGTTGCGATTATTGTTGTAATTGCTGTTGTTGTTTTATTGGTGATTCTTATCACCGTTTTCCTCCCACTTTCTTTTGACTTGTTTCACATTGGCCTCTTCAGCAGTCTGTTCTTTAATTCTTTCTTCAATCTGGTTCACGAGTTTGTGAGCCATTCTACATGCCTGTTGTATGGAGACGGGCTCGTGTGAACTTATATCTTCTTGGATTCTTTCCGGTAATCCTTTCACAAATGCGTCGATCTTCTCTTCCTCATCTTCGAATGCTCCCGGACACAATAGGCACAATTCTGTGAATCGTCTTTCATACGTGGTAATATCAAATCCTTGGGTTCCTAACCCTCTAAGTTCTGTCTTGAGTTTATTGACCTCGGTTCTGGGACGGTACTTCTCGTTCATCAAGTGCTTGAATGCTGACCACGGTAGTGCGTACGCATCATCTTGTCCCACTTGCTCTAGATAGGTATTCCACCATGTTAACGCAGAACCTGTGAAGGTATGCGTAGCGTACTTCACTTTGTCCTCTTCAGTACACTTACTTATGGCAAACACCGATTCGACCTTCTCGGTCCACCGTTTCAATCCGATCGGTCCTTCGGTTCCATCAAATTCTAAAGGTTTGCAGGCAGTGAATTCTTTGTAGGTGCATCCTACACGATTTCCTGTACTGCTAGATCCAAGATTATTGTTGGTATGTAGTGCAGCCTGTACTGCGGCTATGTTTGAAGCTAGAAAAGTACGGAATTCCTCTTCATTCATATTCACGGTGTGTCGAGTAGTCGGTGCCATTTCCTTCAAAATAGTCAAATGGAACAAGTTAATCATACAGAATATTAAGAGTAGTTAATAGTATTTCGTAGCATAATATGAACTCATTTATAAAAGCTTTTTCTTCATATTAGCGTTTTATAAGTTTAAATTCGGGTAGTACCTACCCGTTAAGTTCATACTTAGTAGCTAATATACAATTCAACTACTACAATTCTATATGAAAAACTGATTATAATAATATTTCGCGTTCAAACTTTTACACAATATTTTACAAACTTACAATACCGCTTATTTTACATATAGCATGAAATATAACACACAATAAATTTGATACAAGATGGTTGTGAAGATAATTCTAGCTAGTACACAAGTCGTTCAGCAAAGGCAATAAAGACACGTAATTCATACGTCCAGAAACAAGTCATGCATTCTGGTTTTACTAGGATTACTTCCCATCCTTGGTCTTGTGGAACATAACCGTTATGGCCATTGATAAGACAGCGTGTTGTAACATCGTCAAAGGGACGAGGGTTACGTAATGTCCAACAGTCCCGTAACAATCTAAAAACCTCATTTCTTACCCCAATTACCGACTCCGTCACTTGTGGGAACGTTTTGTTTAATAGTTGTAGCTCGATGTTCTTGTTCTCACTTTGGTGAGAAGCGAACATTACTAATCTGTAAGCATAACATGCTTCTTTATGTTGCATGTTAGCCGCTTTTTCTAAATCACGAAGTCCAATATTCGGATATATTAAGTCAAAATAATTTCTTAACCCATTGCGTAAAATAGCATTTGGGTTCCCCGCAATATATGCGTCAAAGTAAACACATCGTAACTTATGGATTTCCCAATGTGATATCCCCCATCTTTCGAACGAAAGCCTTTTATAAACCAAGGCATTCTTGGAACGTTCTTCGAATGTCTTACAAACTGATCTCGCCTTAAATAGTTGTGCCGAAGAATTCTGACCGACTCTAGACAAGATTTCATCAATCATGTCTCCGGGTATGTCTCTTAAAATATTGGGTTGTCTATCCATTTTGTGTTTTTATACTGTAAAATAGACAAGAGTTAGATTCATTAAAAAAATACTTATTAATACAAGCAATTTTTACATATATCATAAAGCATAAGCACACTATATTACATATATTACACCACACGAATACAACTATCTTATTCCGACTCGCTTGTTTCTTCTTCTTCGGTTTTGGTTCGTTTTGCCAAGTTTCTAGGGATATATGATGTTCCCCTAATACGAGCCGTAATTTTCCACATTGGTTTAGAAAAACCTGGTGGTTTAGAGGTTCCCGGGTCATTGTTACAACTTAAGGACTTCGGGGGTTGACGATACATATAAAGTTCATCGGGGTTGGAATTAGATTTCTCTATTTTTATGCCCTTTCCCTTATTATTTTCTTTTGCCTTTTTAAATTCAGTTGGGGTAATTTCTATAACATCATCGGAATTCTCGTCGGAATCCGATTCATCGGAGAATTGGTAATCCTCCCAATATTTTGCTTCCTTGGCAGAAACACCATTGACCATAATTAACCTTGGTCGGTTGGTTGAGGATTTTCTTTTACTTAACCGTTTTATTATTTTCCCCACCGGTTCTATTTCTTCTTCCGGTTCTGATTCTTCTTCCGGTTCCGATTCTTCTTCCGGTTCCGACTCTTCTTCCGGTTCCTCTTCGGGAACTTGTGAATCAGTCCACGAATCATTCCAATTTACATTTGACTCTTTATTATTATTAGGTGAGTCAATGGGACTTGTTCTAGAGGTAGACATCTATCACATAATATCAAACGCGTTAAGAGATTAATATATCACATAATATTCATATGTTAAAAATATATAGTTTTCAACAAAATTTGTTAAGCAATCATTTTTCAAGTAAACACGGTCGAAGTCCAGACTCACTAATGCATCCTAACAAACTCGATAAGACACACTAATGCAAAATTCTGGTTCTCTAAGACCAACGCTCTGATACCAACTGAAATGTCCCGTTCTTATTGATTAAAAACGTTCCATATTAATTGATTTCGTTGCGAGGTTTTGACCTCTATATGAGACGTTTTTCAAAGACTGCATTCATTTTTAAAACAAACCATAACCTTTATTTCATCAATAAAGGTTTAAAAAGCTTTACGTAGATTATCAAATAATGATAATCTAAAATATCCTGTTTACACACGACCATTACATAATAGTTTACAATACAAATATGTTACAACAACATAAGTTTCTTGAATGCAGTTTTTAAACAATATCATACAAGCATGGACTCCAAATCTCGTCCTTATTTAAGTATGCGACAGTGGAAGCTCTTAATAATCACCTGAGAATAAACATGCTTAAAACGTCAACAAAAAATGTTGGTGAGTTATAGGTTTAACCTATATATATCAAATCATAATAATAGACCACAAGATTTCATATTTTAATACACATCCCATACATAGAGATAAAAATCATTCATATGGTGAACACCTGGTAACCGACATTAACAAGATGTATATATAAGAATATCCCCATCATTCCGGGACACCCTTCGGATATGATATAAATTTCGAAGTACTAAAGCATCCGGTACTTTGAATGGGGCTTGTTGGGCCCGATAGATCTATCTTTAGGATTCGCGTCAATTAGGGTGTCTGTTCCCTAATTCTTAGATTACCAGACTTAATAACAAGGGGCATATTCGATTTCGATAATTCAACCATAGAATGTAGTTTCACGTACTTGTGTCTATTTTGTAAATCATTTATAAAACCTGCATGTATTCTCATTCCAAAAATATTAGATTTTTAAAGTGGGACTATAACTCACTTTCACAGATTTTTACTTCGTCGGGAAGTAAGACTTGGCCACTGTTGATTCACGAACCTATAACAATATATACATATATATTAAAGTATGTTCAAAATATATTTACAACACTTTTAATATATTTTGATGTTTTAAGTTTATTAAGTCAGCTGTCCTCGTTAGTAACCTATAACTAGTTGTCCACAGTTAGATGTACAGAAATAAATCGATAAATATTATCTTGAATCAATCCACGACCCAGTGTATACGTATCTCAGTATTGATCACAACTCAAACTATATATATTTTGGAATCAACCTCAACCCTGTATAGCTAACTCCAACATTCACATATAGAGTGTCTATGGTTGTTCCGAAATATATATAGATGTGTCGACATGATAGGTCGAAATATTGTATACGTGTCTATGGTATCTCAAGATTACATAATATACAATACAAGTTGATTAAGTTATGGTTGGAATAGATTTGTTACCAATTTTCACGTAGCTAAAATGAGAAAAATTATCCAATCTTGTTTTACCCATAACTTCTTCATTTTAAATCCGTTTTGAGTGAATCAAATTGCTATGGTTTCATATTGAACTCTATTTTATGAATCTAAACAGAAAAGTATAGGTTTATAGTCGGAAAAATAAGTTACAAGTCGTTTTTGTAAAGGTAGTCATTTCAGTCGAAAGAACGACGTCTAGATGACCATTTTAGAAAACATACTTCCACTTTGAGTTTAACCATAATTTTTGGATATAGTTTCATGTTCATAATAAAAATCATTTTCTCAGAATAACAACTTTAAAATCAAAGTTTATCATAGTTTTTAATTAACTAACCCAAAACAGCCCGCGGTGTTACTACGACGGCGTAAATCCGGTTTTACGGTGTTTTTCGTGTTTCCAGGTTTTAAATCATTAAGTTAGCATATCATATAGATATAGAAGATGTGTGTAGTTAATTTTAAAATTCAAGTTAGAAGGATTAACTTTTGTTTGCGAACAAGTTTAGAATTAACTAAACTATGTTCTAGTGATTACGAGTTTAAACCTTCGAATAAGATAGCTTTATATGTATGAATCGAATGATGTTATGAACATCATTACTACCTTAAGTTCCTTGGATAAACCTACTGGAAAAGAGAAAAATGGATCTAGCTTCAACGGATCCTTGGATGGCTCGAAGTTCTTGAAGCAGAATCATGACACGAAAACAAGTTCAAGTAAGATCATCACTTGAAATAAGATTGTTATAGTTATAGAAATTGAACCAAAGTTTGAATATGATTATTACCTTGTATTAGAATGATAACCTACTGTAAGAAACAAAGATTTCTTGAGGTTGGATGATCACCTTACAAGATTGGAAGTGAGCTAGCAAACTTGAAAGTATTCTTGATTTTATGTAACTAGAACTTATAGAATTTATGAAGAACACTTAGAACTTGAAGATAGAACTTGAGAGAGATCAATTAGATGAATAAAATTGAAGAATGAAAGTGTTTGTAGGTGTTTTTGGTCGTTGGTGTATGGATTAGATATAAAGGATATGTAATTTTGTTTTCATGTAAATAAGTCATGAATGATTACTCATATTTTTGTAATTTTATGAGATATTTCATGCTAGTTGCCAAATGATGGTTCCCACATGTGTTAGGTGACTCACATGGGCTGCTAAGAGCTGATCATTGGAGTGTATATACCAATAGTACATACATCTAAAAGTTGTGTATTGTACGAGTACGAATACGGGTGCATACGAGTAGAATTGTTGATGAAACTGAATGAGGATGTAATTGTAAGCATTTTAGTTAAGTAGAAGTATTTTGATAAGTGTCTTGAAGTCTTTCAAAAGTGTATAAATACATATTAAAACACTACATGTATATACATTTTGACTGAGTCGTTAAGTCATCGTTAGTCGTTACATGTAAGTGTTGTTTTGAAACCTTTAGGTTAACGATCTTGTTAAATGTTGTTAACCCAATGTTTATAATATCAAATGAGATTTTAAATTATTATATTATCATGATATTATCATGTATGAATATCTCTTAATATTATATGTATACATTAAATGTCTTTACAACGATAATCGTTACATATATGTCTCGTTTAAAAATCATTAAGTTAGTAGTCTTGTTTTTACATATGTAGTTCATTGTTAATATACTTAATGATATGTTTACTTATCATAGTATCATGTTAACTATATATATATCCATATATATGTCATCATATAGTTTTTACAAGTTTTAACGTTCGTGAATCACCGGTCAACTTGGGTGGTCAATTGTCTATATGAAACATATTTCAATTAATCAAGTCTTAACAAGTTTGATTGCTTAACATGTTGGAAACATTTAATCATGTAAATATCAATCTCAATTAATATATATAAACATGGAAAAGTTCGGGTCACTACAGTCGTTTGGTTTACTCCACCCCGAGCAGCAAGATACTCGAGCATGCCTGGTGTTAAACCAATATATGGAGCAGCAGGAGCATCTTTTGGCATTCCCCCTTGTTTTGGAGGTAGGTCGAATGATTCATCAGCAATCTGCTGGTAAGCTTCACCCATCTCATTTTCAAAAACAAGGCTCAAGAACCTTGGAAAGGGGATTAGATGTGTTCGTTTGGGTGCAAGCACCATTTCCCTTAGCCTCAAATAGATTTCACCAGCATATTCAATATTACGGTTGAACAGCATCCCGTGACCAATCTTCAGCTCAAAATCTGAGCACTGATCAAAACTTCCAGACTTCTGGCTGATACATTGAGTCAGTAACCCAAAGAAATAATACCATCGAGGTGGCATATGATTTCTCAATGGCGTATGAGCTACTGATTGAGCGAACCCAATAATTTCCAATACCTCCCTTCTAAACTCATCACTGGTCGGTGAATTAACAAATGGACCACCGGGTAATTGAAGAGCACGTCGGATGGCATCAGCAGTGATGGAGCAAGTTAGGGTTTCAGTCACCATGCCACGAATACATGGAACGTTCTGTGGAGTTGATAGTGCTCCAAATGAACATATATTTAGGCACAATATCCTTCCAATATGTAAAGTTTTCAGTTGCAATTGTTCTATTTTCATGTAATAATCGTTTATATTAAATAAGTGCGAAGACAGGAGAAGAAAACGACAATTAGAAGACGCAAATGACCAAAAAGCTAAAACGTACAAGTTACAATTCAAGTGGTTCAATTTATTGATGAGAAACGTCTAAAAATTACAAGAGTACAAGTCGCGAAACGCAAAGTACAAGATATCTAAGCGTACGAAAGGACGTTCAAAAATCCAGAATCGAGACATGAACTAAGCATCAACGCGCGAGTCAACGGAGCTAAAAGTACAAGTCAACTATGCACAAGAATATAATATAATATATAAATAATTATATAAATTATATATAAATTATATATATTTATTAATTATGTCGACAAGCAAATGGCCAAAAAGTGGTAAGCTGGAATCCGAAGCTCTGCACTCGCGGAGCTGTAAGGCACAAAAGTACCGCACTCACGGAGCAGCCAAAGTCAGAAATCTCCTATAAAAGGCACGAAGTCTGCCGAATCCATGGCACCCCATATCAATTCAATCTCTCTATTTCTATAATATATATTATATACTTATAATATATATTAGTTTTGTTTTATATTAGTTAGTTTGGGTAATGTAAAAGTTATTTTACGGGTTATAAAGTCGGAACTCTGTCCGTGTAACGCTACGTGATTAATAATCATTGTAAGTTAAATTCTCCTTTTTCAATTATGTATCGTACTTAAGTTATTATTATGCTTATTTGAGCCGAAGTAATCGTGATGTTGGGCTAAATATTAAGACGGGGTTATTGGGCTTTGGAGCATAATTGGGGTTTGAACAAAAGAACAACACTTGTGGAAATTGGACTATGGGCTATTAATGGGCTTTATATTTAATTAACTACATGATATCTTGTTAATTTAATATAAAGGTTATAATTTGACGTATCTATAAATAACTACACACGCTTAATCGGGTACGGTGGGCGGGATATCTATAAATACCAATAATTGTTCATTTGACAGGACACGGGAATGGATTAATAGTCAATGGACTCGTTGAAACAGGGGTGGATTACATTCAAGGGTAATTGGTGTAATTGTTAACAATGTATTGAAACCTTGGATTACACGCAGTCGATAACCTAGTGTATTCATTAAATAAAGTATTAAGACCTTGTTATAGTTCGAATCCCCAATTAGTTGGAATATTTGACTTCGGGTATAAGGTTAATTTGACGAAGACTCTCGCACTTTATAATTATGACCGATGGACTATTATGGACAAAACCAGATGGACATATCGAATAATTTAGGACAAAGGAAAATTAACCCATGGTAATTGATGATGTAGCGTGAGGGTACGAAATAGTATTATTTTTAATACAAAATACTACAAAATATGACACAAGTTTTATTAATTTACGGATGGGATATACCTAAACCTTGCTACAACACTATAGGCAGTGTACCTAATCGTAGAGTAGTGTAGTTTTTAGTAAGTCCGGTTCGTTCCACAGGGAGCTGGTGAAGTTAACGCTATATTATTAAGTTTATTTGTAAAAATATATATATAAATAAGTAGTAGTATTATTATAAAATGGGGGTTTTACCGTTTAATGACCGGTTTGTCGATTTTAAGCGTAAAAATAAATGACAAAAATTAAAGTGCGTAAAATAAATTGCGATAAATAAAATGACAGAAAATAAAATTGCGAGTAATAAAATGACAGTAAATAAAGATACGATGAGAAATATAATAAAAGAATTATGCTTATTTAAACTTCCGTAATCATGATGTTTGACGTGTTGATTTTAATTTATTACCATGGGTTAATTGTCCTTTGTCCTGGTTTATTTGATACATCTATCTGGTTTTTGTCCATAATAGTCCATCGGTCATAAATATAAAGTGCGAGTATCCTCGTCAAATTACCCTTATACCCGAAGTCAAATATTCCAACTGATTAAGGATTTAAACTGTGACGCAGTTATCACTTCTGTCAACAATTACACCAGTTATCACTGTATGTAATCCACCCCTGTTTTAATTAGTTTATGAATATTAATTCATCCACTTGATCAGAATGAATAATCAATTACCCAACCCAATTGATTAATTAAATGATTATAACAGATTCCATATGAACATCACTAAATAGGACAACCATAATCATTATTAATTATTAGGTTAATTAATTTGAAGATAGGTTCGACAGACTCCAATGAGTTGTCACTCAATTAGACAATACCCCCCATCTATTAATAGTCAATAGTTCAATTTCTACAAGTGTCGGTCTTTTGCCCAAACCTTAATTATGGTACAAAGCCCAATTACCCAATTTTAGTAATTAGCCCAACATCATGATTACTTCGTTTTAAATAAGCATAATAATAACTTAGCTACGAGACATTAATGTAAAAAGGTTGAACATAACTTACAATGATTAAAAATAGCGTAGCGTTACACGGACAAAATTTCGACTTACACACTCAAACGATCTCTATCATAAATCTTATTATTATCATAATTTAAAATTAAAATTAAGATTATTGTTATATCTGATTACATTAACATTATGATAGAGATATAGAATATAGATATTGATCGATATATAGATAAAAAAAAAAGGATAGAAAAGTTCTTTCTTTCCTTCGATCGTTACATAGCCTTTTATAGGCGAAATTAGAAATTGAATTTTCATTTACGACCCCTGAACTATGCTCAATTAACAACTTTTTATTATTTAATATTATTCTTATTATGAATTATTTAAATATTATATTTTATTCTTGTGCATAGTTGACTCGTAATTTTTACACCGTTGCGTCGAGCGCTGAAAGTTGGTTCATGCCCCGGTTCCGGATTTTCGAACGTCCTTTCGTACTATTTTATATCGTGTACTTTGCGTTTTGTAACTTGTACTCTTGTCATTTTTAGACGTTCTTCATCAATAATTTGAACCTTTTTAATTGTATCTTGTACATTTGAGCTTTTTGGACGTTTTGGTCTTTCAAATCTTTGTTTTTGTCTTTAAATCTTCATTTTCGAGCGATTTGCGTCTTTCGTCTTCGCACTTATTTATTTAACTATTACAACTAAAAATAAGGAAATTACATTTAAAAACTTTACATATTGGAACGATATTGCTACTAAATATATGTTCATTTGGAGCACTATCAAATATCCCCACACTTGAGCGTTGCTTGTCCTCAAGCAATACAGAACTTGAAATAAAAACATACATGAATCACTTTTTTATTCATCACACTTTGTACATCAGTGATTTTGATATAGCGGTATAAACAATGACAGTAATGATGGTTAAAGGTGGGTGTGTCATCCACAGTTGCCTCGGGTTTAGGTCAACGACACTTGCAATCAAATAGCCGATTTACTTTCGGTTTCCAAAGCAAAGTGCACATTTGAAAGGCAGTTTACAGTCCCACATGACTATAAAAATTTAGATCCTTTAGGAAATAGGATCTTTATGAAAACATTTGATCTTTTGAAAATTCAATCTAGCTTTTACCCTAGATAAGTTTTCTGATTTGATCCACCATTGGTGTTGCAAAATATATTTGTGGATCAATATTTTGGCTAAAAACATTTAGGTTCGTGTAATCCACTGCTATCCCGGTATCGGAAAGCACACATCCAGTTTACTTGTTCCGTATATTACCTTTCGGTAAACTACCGTCCGGTTGTAAAGGAAAGCGATGAACAAGAAACTGTTAAGGCAATGTCCCGTGACATGCAGATGATTATGGTCTTTTAACGTGTCGGATGCTAGAACTATCCTTGGTAGGAGCGATAGTAAAGATCATCCTATGATTTTTCGGTCTGGCACAAGGTCCTGTCTCTGACCATGCTATGCAACCACCGTTCTTACGGTTGACACCCGATTTGGTTCAGGTGACCTAATGAATTCTGATGAATTCTCAGGATTTTACGTTCAATGGTAATGAACGCATTGAAAATGGGTTTTCAGAAAACAAATCGGTTTGTATTTTTGATCAAAATATTTTCTCGTTCAAGCTCGAGTTTAGATATCATTGAATTCCATTAGTTTGAATTCTCAATTTTTAATCTTTAAGGATATTATCCTTTCTGGGGATCTGATTCATTAGTCTTATCAAGCTAATTTGCACGGTGCCCTCCCCATTTTACAAGATAGACTCTCTCATGGTTAGGATAAGTCTGACCACTTGGCGACCCTGTTTGATGCTGAGGTCCGTGGATTTCCTGCTGATTTTAGTGATGACTTTTCTAGGTTTTTCGTCAACCTACAGCTGGTCTGGACGACAACTTCATGACCTAAATCAAGAAGCGCGTGTCTTTTTCGGAAGACTTTACTTCCTTTTAATGATGGAATTGATTCATCGTGTAGATCCATCTTTCTTTCAAATGTATTACAGTAAACCGGGTAAAACTGATTAGTATCGTCCAAAGCAAAAGTACCTGCAATAATCTTGTACAAAAATATATGATATATGTTTTAAATTGAATAACTTGGTACATTCTTCCCACACTTAGTTTCTTTCTTTGCCTTTTTATTTTCTTTTATTTCATTTTAAATGAATTCAAGCGTTTTAGGGTGTTTCTTAATTT
Source organism: Rutidosis leptorrhynchoides (assembly GCF_046630445.1). NCBI lineage: Eukaryota > Viridiplantae > Streptophyta > Magnoliopsida > Asterales > Asteraceae > Rutidosis > Rutidosis leptorrhynchoides. Next base: position 255,565,009 of record NC_092340.1, read on the forward strand.
ATGTCCTTTTCGAGGTAACGATAATTTCGGTATTATCACCTAGTTTTCACCGTTCATAAATATGTATAAACATGATTTTAAATTCATTTAGTTGAAAATTTTTCAAATTTTCACAAAATTTGGCAAATAAACTAAGTGCAAACCCGAGAGAATTTATAACCCTTCCCCACACTTGAGATCATGCAATGCCCTCATTTGCATGAAATCAGACTATAATTATAAATTCATGAGGGTGATTAGTGTAGAAAAGTGATTAAAAATACCCAGTTTGTAAGCATATTATTTTACATCACATTTGATATTTTGCTTCTTGTCGTCAAAATCAGTAGCTATTGCTGAACTTAATGTTAGTCTTTGAAAGTGCGTTGTTCTACCCTGTTTTGTACATAATATAAAATACAAACATATATATACATTTTTTTGAAGTTGGGTATATTACCCCACGTTCAAAAATTTATAAAGTCTAATATCTTTTTGGCATACTTTAGATCAATAAAATTAAAAATAATGATAACAAAATTTGCCGTCCCACCCTCGGGTAAAGCAATTTCGGCTTAATGACCTAGTCTTCAACTCACGACGAATTTTAGAAATCATTTTTTCAACTTAATGAATTAAAGTAAATTTTGTTTTTAAATATCACACAAAACTTAAAAGCATATTAATTTCATATAAAACCTAAAAAAAACAAAAATTCAGAATGGGGGGAAAAACTAGTTCTTTAGTGTCTGCTAGCGGAAAAGACCAATCGGATTCCATTCTCGGAACTACACGAGAACAGAACAACTAACTCTAGATAACATTTTCTTAGAACATTTGAATCTCCCCACACTTAGGTAGCTGTGGTGTCGAAATTGTGATTAACTTTATCGTCAATTTCTTTTGGTCCATAATCAACTTGCCTATCTGTGACTTTTTCTTTAAGCCAGTGCCCGGCTTCTTCCGTAATATCCCAAAATTCAACTAGTTTCGCCTTTTCTTTAGGCGACAGATTGGATACTAACCGGTTACATAACTTAAAGTTCCCCTTACTTCTAGCATCGATAGCCCGTTTAAAAAGTTTCTTCATTGAACTGTTAATAACGGGGTCATTTAATTTCGTATCAACAACGGGGTTCTTTATTATCAAGTCATCATTAGGTTTTACTTCATTTTCCCCACACTTAGGCGTTTTATTATTGCTAAGCACTACCGTTGGAGTTGGTAAAACAACATGGTTATTACAAATCGTTTTTACTGGTTCAACGGTTTTAGTTGGTAGAGATTTAGACTTTCGAATCATAAAGGTGATTGATTTGTTACCACTTTTAAGTGTCATTCTTCCATTTCCTACATCAAATAACGCCCCGGTGGACGCAAAGAATGGTCGACCTAAAATTAGAGGAACGTTTGGGTCCTCTTCTATGTCAATGACAATAAATTCGACTAGAAAGGTTAAATTGCCTACTTGAACGGGTAGGTTGTCAGCAATTCCAACTGGGTGCTTAATGGTTTGATCAAAGAGTCGAACACTCATATCCGTTGGACTTAACTTACCTACACCTAATCTCTTATATAAGGAAAGAGGCATAACACTTACACTTGCACCTAAATCTGCTAGTGCATCATACATGACACAATCACTAAGTAGACAAGGAACAATAAATTCACCCGGATCACCTACCCTAGGTGGAGGTTTTGGTGGAACTGTCTTCACCGGGTTTATATTTACGGCTTTTGTTTCTTGCACTTTCTTATTCTTTTTCTTCTTCTTCTTTCCAGAGGTATCACAATCTTTATTACCTATCACTTGCTCATACTCAACTCCTTTTCTTGGAAACGGGATGGGTGGTTTGTATGGTGCCACCACTGGCTTTACATACTCGGGTGGTGGTGGTGTAACTTCTTCATTGTTACTCTCATCTAAAACCTTCCCATCTTCTGGTGCTGGTTTTTCAGAATTCGTTGAAACCATATTAACATTCTCATTCCGAGGATTTACTTCAGTATTACTCGGTAGCTTTCCTTGTTCCCTCTCACTCATCATGCTAGCAAGAGTACCTACGTGTTTTTCTAGATTCAAAATGGAAGCTTGTTGAGTTCTTAATGACTGATCAAATCTCTCGTTCGTTTGGGTTTGAGTTTCAATAAATTGTGTTTGAGATTCAACTAGCTTGAATACCACGTCTTCCATATTTGACTTTTTCTCTTCGGTTTGTTGTTGTGGTTTATATAAGCCAGGTCTTTGTTGATGGAAAGTGTTGTTTTGAGTTGGTTGGTTATCCGGACCTTGTTGGTTATACCAGTTATTTTCGGGTCCTTTTGGATTGTAAAGAATGTTTTGATTTCGATTGAAGTTTAGCTTTGGCGGTTGATAATTATTTTGATAATTATTTCCAGGCCTTTGGTTCATATAGGAAACATTCTCTCGTTGTTCCAATGTTGGTTCAATGTGACAATCTTTCAATAAGTGTGGTCCACCGCATAACTCACAATTGATTCGTATTGCGTGAATATCTTTATTCATCTTTTCCATTCGTCTTTCGAAAGCATCTATTTTTGCGGAAACGGAATCAAAGTCATGGCTAGAATCGGCTCTAGCCACTTTAGATGAACGAAAAATATCTTTTTCTTGGTGCCACTCATGCGAGTGGGAGGCTGTGTTATCAATAATTTTGTAAGCTTCAGTTGCGGTTTTCTTCATAATGGAACCACCAGCTGTTATGTCGATGTCTTTTCGTGTAGCAACGTTGACACCTTGGTAGAATATTTGTACTATTTGGTAAGTGTCTAAACCGTGTTGAGGACATCCTCTCAACATCCTTCCGAATCTTGTCCACGCCTCATATAATGTTTCATTTGGCTTTTGCGCGAACGTAACAATTTCTCCTTGAAGTCTCACGGCTTTAGATGCCGAAAAGAATTGTTTAAAAAATTTTTCAACTAAAACATCCCATGTGTCAATCGCCCCTTCAGGTAACGATTCTAACCAATCTTTGGCTTCTCCCTTTAAAGTCCAGGGAAACAACATGAGATAGATCTGCTCATCTTCCACTTCTCGGATTTTGAATAGTGTACAAATTCTTTTAAACGTACGAAGGTGTTCGTTAGGATCTTCATTCGGTGCACCACTGAATTGGCATTGGTTAGTTACCATGTGTAAGATTTGTCCTTTAATTTCATAATCTGGAGCATTAACTTCTGGTTTAATAATGGCGTGACCTTGACCCGTGCGTGTGGCTCTCATTCGATCTTCCATACTTAGAGGTTCCGTTACTTCCATAATTGAATTTGTTGAATACGAATCACTAGAGGATTCTGATTTAATGGTTTGTGGCTCAGGAGGAATAATTAGTGGTTCAAGATCTTGGAATTGTCCTTGAATATGCTCCGGGTTCTTAATTGTGAAGTCGGGTTCTGTCATAACCCGTCCTTAACCATAAGAACGTGTTAGATAACGTATGATTTCATTGCGAGGTATTGACCTCTATATGCGACATTTTTAAAAAGGAAAACTGCATATATTATACATTACAAACCAAACCATTATTTTTGTTACAAGCTTTAGACAAAAAAAAGATGATTATCGTTTAACGATAATCTTCGACTTACAAACTTTACAAATGATAATAACAACACGATTTCTAGCATATTTTACAACACACGTCCTCGGATATGCAGTTTTATTTTTGACACAAATATGAGTACGCATGATCCTGCTTAGATTCAACATAATGCAGCGGAAGCTTTAATTATCACCTGAGAATAAACATGTTTAAAAACGTCAACATAAAGTTGGTGAGATATAGGTTTAGTGCGCAGCAATATATATATATAGACCACAAGATTTCGTATATAAACATTTCAATAAAAATATTCTAAGTGGTTGAGCACTTGGTAACCATACTTAACATTTTCACGTCGCATATTCCCTTTAATATGAAATCTTACTACACCGTACCAAGTGTAGTCACAAAACGAAGTACTGTGCAACCGTTGAATACTGGTCGTCCAGTCCGGTTGGGGTTGTCAGGCCCGATAGATCTATCAACAGGATTCGCGTTTACAATACCGCTGTAAATATTAGTTACCAAGCTACAGGGAAGTATGCCAGTGGTACAACTCAACGTAGAACATATTTTTTAGTTACTTGTGTCCATATCGTAAAACATAAAATACATGTATTCTCATCCCGAAATATTTAGAGTTTAAAAGTGGGACTATATACTCACTCTTGTCTTGATGATATATATATTTTGACTCGGTCTTCTGGTTGATATCACGAACCTATCCATATATAATATATCAATATGTTTTCATTTTAAAACAAACGTTATATATATATATACTTGTTATACTTTTAATATTTTGAATATTTCCTTAGTCCGTAGTTAGCATTCCGATGTTAGTAATTCAATTTTTAATGGTTCATTTTTAGATGTTTAATATACCCGCAATAAACAAAACCCCCAACGAAATAAATAAAACCCCATCGTATATGTATTGGTCGAGATTAATCTTGACCCATGGTACCGGTGTTGTCAAATGACGTGTTGCGTACATAAAGTACCGGTGTTGTCAAATGACGTGTTGCGTACAAACATGGGATCTTATGATTAATCTTCTCGTATTGTTTACGGGTGATCCTAAACCATATAAAATTGAATTATAAGTACATATATATAAAATATCATGTTATCTTAGAAATATGTGATTTATATCATTTTTTTCCAATTGATCCCGTAGTTGAAATGATCTAGGATAACCAATTTTGTTTCGGTCATAGTTTCTTCGTTACAAATCCGTTTTCGTTGATTCAAATTGCCATGTTCTTGGATCGAGTTCTTCTTTAAGACTATGAACTGTAAATACCTTGGTTTGTATTCAAAATCATACGGCATAAGTGAAACATTAGTGAAACATATGAAGTTAAACATTTTTGTTACAACAAAATCATTTAATGACCATTTTTCTAAAAATACTTATACTTTGAAAAACCAAGTTTTACCTTGTTAAATTAGTATATACATAAGTTATATTACAGGTCTTGAAGTATTTTAAAAGTTAAGTTAGAAGGATCTATTTAGTTTGCAAACAAGTTTGAAAACATTCAAACTATGTTCTTGTTGTTAAACTTTTGTACCACAAAATAAGATAGCTATATATATATGAATCGAATAAGGTTATGAACATAGATTCTACCTCAAGTTCCTTGGATAAGTTTGCTGTAAAAGAGAAGTAAGAAGCTAGAATCAAAAGGGTGATAGAAGTGGATGAAAGATTGGTAGTAAGTTGGTGTTCTTGGAGGGTTTTCTTGAAGTGTTGTTGTATGGTTTTCTTATGGTGTTTTAGTATGGTTTTTGAAGCTAGATCTTCAAGGTAAGTTGCTGAATTGTTATGGAGTTCAAAGATGAAGAAAGAGTGTGTGTTTTTAGCTAGAGAATTGAAGTGAAAATGAATCAAAGTGAGGATACATGATGATCCTTTAAAAACGTGGCCAAGGAGTATCAAGACAAAATTCTTACTTGTAATCTTGTGTAATTATTGATGGTAAATGTCAAAAAGGAATTCCCTCTTGATGAGGGCAACAATAGCAGCTGATTAGGTGTGATTTGATGTGTATTTACTATTAGTAAATACGTATAGAAGCTTGGTATGATACGAGTACAAATACTCTAGGTATACGTATGGAAATTTTGTGAAAAATGGAAAGAGGATTCAAATATAGCTATCTTTTGTGAATACACTTACATGGTTTTATGTATTTAAGTCTTTAAAAGTGATTAAATACATTACTTATACGATATATGTATAACCATTATATGTTACAAGTATTTAAGTCAAGTAACGTTACGTATTGTTATCATTTTGAAAACTTAAGTTAGTAGTTTCAAAATATACTTATAACTTGTTGTTATTAATATAAAATGAGGTATTAAAACATTCATTAATCATGTTAAATATGTATATATACATATATATACACAAACGTATAATTATCATATATTGTATAGTTCGTGATATCATTGGTCAAACTAGACGGTCAAACGTTGTGTAAAATTCTTTTCGGAAATATAAATCTCGACAATTTGGATTGCTTATCATGTTGGCAAGGTTTAATTTATGTAAATATTAATCTTATAAGTATAGTATGATCGAAAAAGTGCGGGTCGTTACAGGTTCAAAAGATGGATTATTGGAAATTTGAGTTGGAGTTCTTGTTCGACTAGATGACGATTCTAAAGAAAAATCAACGGCGACAATATTTGCTAGATGTCTTGATCGAGTTACAGGTGGTGAACGTATGACCGGCGGCGAACGTCTTGCTCGGTGCATTCACTGAATATCCTATTAGTTTTTAAAAAGGAAAGAAAAATTATAATAAGTTATCCAATTAATAGACTTTTCTGATTTTGCCCACGTTTCGAATAGCCAAAAGATGCAGCAGAGGGGCAGGATTCGTTTGGTCTCAATATAATTGAGTACTGTTTGGCTCCAATAACCCGGTCCACGTACAAATCCAACTATTACTACGAACCAGAAAATTTTGATGTCTATCAATTTAACCACTTAAAATAAATTTTCGTAATTTTAAGAAATTTAGAGAAGAAGTAGAAAAAATTCTAAGTCCTAAAAACTAGAATGGCGAGAAATAAGAGAGAAAAAGAGTGTGCGTCGAAAAGTGTCGAAAAATGAAAAAGACGAAGAGTGGTTTGTAAACACGCGGTTAATCCAACCTTATAACGATCACTATCTTAAAATTAAAGCTACAAATGGAGATCACTAATTGGAATTGTAATTGATACATAGGTAAAAGGCATCGAAAAATAAAAATAAGAAAATAACTATGGCAAAACTAAACTTAATATTAAAATTTGCGACTATAGTCTAAAAATCTAAAGGTAATAAAACTAAAAAAACATTTTTTTTTATAGACAAAATCTTAAAAAATATATTTTTTTTTAATAATTTTTTTTTTACGTTTTTTTTTTACGTTTTTTTTTCTTTTTTACGTTTTTTTTTTTTTACGTTTTTTTTTTTAAACGATTTTTTTTTCTTAAAAAAAACGTATATTTTTTTTTTAATTTTTTTTTTTTATATAAAAAACGAATTTTTTTTTCTTTAAAAAAAAACGTTTTTTTTTTACACAAATTTTTTTTTTAACTCATTTACTATTCATGAATAGTAAATGAAAAGAAATTAATTAATTTATTATTCACATGAAAGCGACATGATAGTAATTATTAATTACAAGTTACATAATATACCCCTGAAGTATTTAATAAATACGACTTTTTAAAACTTTTACGATTATATTTTGATTCTAAAATATTATTATATTATTATATTATATTTCAATATTATTATATTATTATATTCTATTTCAATATTATTATATTATTATATTTATTTCAATATTATTATATTATTAAAAATATAGCGTTTTAGCGTCCCCGGCAGCGGCGCCAAAAACTTGATGATGTAGCGTGAGGGTACGAAATAGTATTATTTTTAATACAAAATACTACAAAATATGACACAAGTTTTATTAATTTACGGATGGGATATACCTAAACCTTGCTACAACACTATAGGCAGTGTACCTAATCGTAGAGTAGTGTAGTTTTTAGTAAGTCCGGTTCGTTCCACAGGGAGCTGGTGAAGTTAACGCTATATTATTAAGTTTATTTGTAAAAATATATATATAAATAAGTAGTAGTATTATTATAAAATGGGGGTTTTACCGTTTAATGACCGGTTTGTCGATTTTAAGCGTAAAAATAAATGACAAAAATTAAAGTGCGTAAAATAAATTGCGATAAATAAAATGACAGAAAATAAAATTGCGAGTAATAAAATGACAGTAAATAAAGATACGATGAGAAATATAATAAAAGAATTATGCTTATTTAAACTTCCGTAATCATGATGTTTGACGTGTTGATTTTAATTTATTACCATGGGTTAATTGTCCTTTGTCCTGGTTTATTTGATACATCTATCTGGTTTTTGTCCATAATAGTCCATCGGTCATAAATATAAAGTGCGAGTATCCTCGTCAAATTACCCTTATACCCGAAGTCAAATATTCCAACTGATTAAGGATTTAAACTGTGACGCAGTTATCACTTCTGTCAACAATTACACCAGTTATCACTGTATGTAATCCACCCCTGTTTTAATTAGTTTATGAATATTAATTCATCCACTTGATCAGAATGAATAATCAATTACCCAACCCAATTGATTAATTAAATGATTATAACAGATTCCATATGAACATCACTAAATAGGACAACCATAATCATTATTAATTATTAGGTTAATTAATTTGAAGATAGGTTCGACAGACTCCAATGAGTTGTCACTCAATTAGACAATACCCCCCATCTATTAATAGTCAATAGTTCAATTTCTACAAGTGTCGGTCTTTTGCCCAAACCTTAATTATGGTACAAAGCCCAATTACCCAATTTTAGTATTTAGCCCAACATCATGATTACTTCGTTTTAAATAAGCATAATAATAACTTAGCTACGAGACATTAATGTAAAAAGGTTGAACATAACTTACAATGATTAAAAATAGCGTAGCGTTACACGGACAGAATTTCGACTTACACACTCAAACGATCTCTATCATAAATCTTATTATTATCATAATTTAAAATTAAAATTAAGATTATTGTTATATCTGATTACATTAACATTATGATAGAGATATAGAATATAGATATTGATCGATATATAGATAAAAAAAAAAGGATAGAAAAGTTCTTTCTTTCCTTCGATCGTTACATAGCCTTTTATAGGCGAAATTAGAAATTGAATTTTCATTTACGACCCCTGAACTATGCTCAATTAACAACTTTTTATTATTTAATATTATTCTTATTATGAATTATTTAAATATTATATTTTATTCTTGTGCATAGTTGACTCGTAATTTTTACACCGTTGCGTCGAGCGCTGAAAGTTGGTTCATGCCCCGGTTCCGGATTTTCGAACGTCCTTTCGTACTATTTTATATCGTGTACTTTGCGTTTTGTAACTTGTACTCTTGTCATTTTTAGACGTTCTTCATCAATAATTTGAACCTTTTTAATTGTATCTTGTACATTTGAGCTTTTTGGACGTTTTGGTCTTTCAAATCTTTGTTTTTGTCTTTAAATCTTCATTTTCGAGCGATTTGCGTCTTTCGTCTTCGCACTTATTTATTTAACTATTACAACTAAAAATAAGGAAATTACATTTAAAAACTTTACATATTGGAACGATATTGCTACTAAATATATGTTCATTTGGAGCACTATCAGTAATAAATTAAAATCAACACGTCGAACATCATGATTACGGAAGTTTAAATAAGCATAATTCCTTTATTTTATATCTCATCGCACTTTTAATTATCGTACTTTTAATTATCGCAATTTTATTTACCGTCATTTTATTTATCGCACTTTAATTATCGTCATTTACTTTACGCTTAAAATTAAGTTATATTTATTTTTAATATTTTGCATTAGGTTTTAATTGTGACGTAAGTTTTAAAATCGATAAACCGGTCATTAAACGGTAAACCAACCCCCCTTTTTATAATAATAATAATTGTAATATATATATATATTTATATTTTGTACAAATATAGTTATATAAAAATATAGTGTAAAATAAGCCATCTCCCTGTGGAACGAACCGGACTTACTAAAAACTATACTACTCTACGATTAGGTACATTATTGTGTTGTAGCAAGGTTTAGGTATATCCCATCTGTAAATAAATAATTAAAACTTGTGTAACTTGTATTATATTTCATCATATTTTGTAATAAAAATAATAATATTTCGTATACACCGCTGCACACATCAAGTATTTTTGGCGCCGCTGCCGGGGAATCGGTAAAAACGCTATATTTTTGTAAAGAATATTTGTGTAAAAATATATAATTTTTAATTTCGTAAAAATATTGTGTTTATAATAAGTGTTAAAAAAATAAGAAAAAAAATATATATATTTTTAAGAACTTATCTATAAAAAGTATTTTTATTAAATCTTTAAAATATAAGTTTATTTTTATATAAATTGTATATATATTACTTTGTAAAAATAAAAAAATTAAAAAAAAATTACGCTGAACCTGCAATTTTGGCCTGCACGAATTATGAATCTGTGTAACTCCGCACTCGCGGAGCCTCTCTGACAGGTCAAACCTCAGTATGCATTAATTACAGAATTAGGGTTTAATTAATAATAATTATTATTATTTACCCTAATTAGGGTTTTTAATTAATAATTAGTTTTTAATTTTATTCTTAATATATAATTCGTATTTTTTTGTCTAAATATTATTATTAATTATATAGAATAATATTTTTATATAATAATAATATAAAAATAATATTTTTATATAAATTTTATTTTTATCATTTTAGTTTATATATTTTTATAATTTTTATCTTTTAATCGTTTAATTCGTAATTTTTATATTTGTCGTTCGTTATATAGTTTTAAGTTTAGTATTTTGCCGTAGTATTTCTAGATCTTTAGGCTTTGCCGTAAAATCCCTTAAGTGCTTTTTCTTTAGAATTAAGATTTAGGCGCTTTAGAATTTTGCGACGCTGTTTATATATTTTAGTGCCTTTTAAGTAATTGCCGTTTTTGAAATAGAATTGCATTTAAGTTTTAATACCTTTAGGCGCAACTTTTTAGATTTAATTTTTAGACTTTTAAGTTTCGACGTTTTTCATTCTTATTTTTATTTTTCGATGTTTTTTGACGCGCTTTTTATTTTTCATTTCTACGCTCTAGTTTTTAGGACATAGAATTTTCTTTAAATTTCTTTAAATTTCGATGAAAAATTATTGTAAGCGATTGAATTAATAGACATCCAAAATTTTCTGCTTCGTAGTAATAGTTGGATTTGTTAGTGGCTGAGTTGTGGATTTTTCGATTTAAAGGATCCTGGCTCCCTGCTGCATCTTTTGGCTATTCGAAACGTGGGCAAAAGCAGAAAAGTCTATTAATTTGATAACTTATATATAATTTTTAGTTTTATATCTTATAGGATAATTAGTGAATGCACCATATTGTAGCTAAAATTTGGTCATCGCAATAAAATGGAAAATTTTGAAAACAAGGCTATGGAACTCTTTTTGAAATCCAAATCAATTAAATCAATATTCTCAAACGAGTGTTGATGACAATTCGTTCGGTCAATCTTGGATCACGAATGACGAATCAATAACTGGTTGTAAAATCTGTGAAAATTATCACTCAACATGGGAATGTTATTATTACGTTCCTATGGAAAATTATGCACCTATGGAACCTGAATGGAATGATTATGAGGAATACAATTCAAATTGGAATTATTCCCAAGAATATATCCAAACTCAACAACCAGAGGACGAGGAAAATTATGTGTCTGAAAATTTTTTAGATTCTATGAAAATCAAACACGAAGAACTTGACGCTCAAAATGAACAAATGAGAGAGTTCACAAATAAGCAAGCTAAAACTCTATCAGATTACACACCTGTTAATCTGAGGAGTATTGTGCAAGAAAATCCCATATCATCGAATTTTGATGAATTCGAGAGCTCCGAAATCACCAATTATCCCGATGATACTTTTTATTCAGTTTTACCAATTTCACAACATACCGACACATTAACCTCTACCGACGAAATCATCGATCCATCAATGGATAAAGAAGAAGTAAGGGTGACAAATTGGTACCCTTGGAAAAATGATAATTGTAAAGACCCTAATCTTACGAATGCCAATACATATAAATAAAGGTAACTTAAAAGATAAATGAGCGTTATTCTTATTCGAATTCAAACCATAGTTCAAACCAAAGTTGACAAACTTATTCAAAAGTACTACTAAACCAAAATAAGCTACTAAATCTTGAAGGAAATCTCTAAGGAAAGGTGCTAAGTTCACTCCACTCTACACTCTTCCCTCGTTCCCGACGCCCCCTTGATTACCTGTCGTATAAGAAGGAAAACAAAGAATACGACTGAGCCAAAGCCCAGTGAACGGATATAACAAAGAACGGAGTATAGTATGACATGCAAAAATTTAATTTCAAAACGAACTTATTTTCAAAATAACTTAGTTGCAAAACAAAGTGCGAATATGTATAGATCCACAATACCATATCTCATGATGCAAATTTCATAAAATAATGCACTAAGAGTCAAAACAAATATGTACAAAGTATCAAAATGAAATCATAGGGTAGCTACTCCACTAATCATCCATATCGGTGACGTTTCGTATGACACTACGATGAACGTACACCGTCAAAACAAAATCCTAGGATCGATCCATACGCCTCCTATCAAAATATAATAATTAAGAGCTCATACCAACTACCGGGTAATCAAAAGGAGACGCCATAGATATAAACAAATACACCGCTACGGTCGATGCCACATTATCGGTGTCACAATAATGCGCCCACCGGACCTCCATGGATAGGTTACTCTTAGGCATATTTTAAGAAACCGTTTTAACCGACTTATTAATTATAGACGTTCAAATATTTTTAAAGTGACCAACGAACTTAAAATTATGTTTTAAAAAGGGTTAATGAGTTGACTTAAATATTTTATGCTTGACCAAACACTTAAAATGTATATAACGTTGTATGTCGTATTATTTTAAAATCACGTGTGAACCCAACCATTTGGTCTAACTTTTGTCACGAGTCATGTTACATAACACTTTAGCCCTTTACATATTAACAACTTAAACGGGACTAAACGAGACATGTAAAGCCACGTGGAATGAGGGACACTCGATACGAATCACCGTACCACTCGTCACACACACACGTTCTTTACCGGGACGTTTCCCACTTTTTCGGGGCTGTTTTCGGTCTGTTCGGGACTGATTTTGAAATTGATTTCGTGACAGATTTCGGAGAGCAATTTCGCGACAGTTTCAGGCTGTTTCGCGATAGTTTTAGGCTATTCGCGACACCTTGGGACTGTTTTGTGACAGTTTCAGGGGCTGATTTCGGGGCTGTCCGGAACAGTTTTCGGGACCAATTTCGGCGCTGTTTTGGTTGGATTTTTGAGACACGGTTTTGGCACAATTTACAAACACCAAAGTATTATGATTCCTCAATTAACAAACATAATTAGCAACCTCGTTAGTACATCAAAATGAGGAACACATAACACATTTCAAAGACTAATAAACAAACATTTTAAACAAGCATATCATACAATAATAATTATACGATTCGAAACAAAGTTTTGAGAGGAAAGATTTACCGAAGCGATCCTAAAACCACCTAGAATATCCGTACCTTATGTTGAATGACGAAATTCCAAGGACAACCAAACACCACCAAGGGATGCGTTCACCGAGCCGAATCTAATGAACACACACGTATAAGCACAAAATACATTCAAGTAGGGAGTATGTAATATCCTTACATTATAACTTTACTTTTATTTAAATACTTTCATGTATCTTATATTAATGATATACTTATGTTATCATATATTATTATGACAATCATTTTCTAAATTATTAGTAACTTACATATTTTAAGGTTATATGTTAATCAAAAATATGGGCTCCAAACATCAATCTCTATCCCATATTTCACAAATATATATCCACCTAAGTTTATATTATTGTTTCACATTTAAATTCATTGTTTAGTAAATTACGTTTTATAAAGATTTATGAGTTAACATTAATAATGGTTACATGATATTCTTGTAGTCGATCAAAACACATGGGACATGTTGAGTCCCATTTTCTAACTCTCTGTCATAACCATTTCTAAATCCCATTCTCATTAGTTATAATTTTTATAAATACTAATTTTAATATTTAAGAAAAAAAACATAATCAGTAGCACAAAATTGTGCATTTAAATTCATTCATGTTATAGATTTTATGTACTAGTTACATAGAGATTTTTGAATACTCCATTATTAGATATATGGCTACAATTTGCTCAAGAACAATATTTACAAAAGATACTCATTTGTACCCAAAATCTTAACAACTCATCTTCATTATAATCAAAGTGATATGTAGTCAATCTAAACCAATAAGTTGATTAAGATAGCCAATAAAATTTATACATCAATAATAAGGAGGATGATTAGTAGTTACCTCTAAAACGTGATTGAATTAGAACCGAAAATAGACCCGCAAGCACTTTGTATCTTCTTTAAATTTTCTATTCTCTTGCTCTTCAAATTATGATAGATTGTAGAGAAAATATAAAATAAATAAACTATCAAGTTGGTTGGTGATCACTTCATTTCTTTTGTCTTAGCAAACAGAGGGTCAAACGATATGCATATAGGAAATATATAATTTTAATGTATGACTCACATATCCCTTTCATTTATTGTGGCCAAACAAATTCCTATGGGACCGATGGATTTCTATCTATCAGTTAGTGTTGAAGTGTTCAGTTATGTAATTAAGTTTCCATATTAGTACAATTGACAAGTACTTGTTAGCCTTAACTAATATACTTCTAGTATCTTTTCAAGTTAGGTTTGTACCATTTATATTTTATGTACCTTACAATTACTAGCTAAGATGTTATGTTAAATAATTTACTAATTTTACTTATACTACTAATCACTTATGTATTAGTCTTACATTTCTTATTTATTTAAATTTGAGCTATAATAATTTGTAAGTAGTAAGTGAATAAACATTAATTATGTGTTTTATATTGTTTTAGTTTTATAGGATATTAAATCTCCACCTACTTAAAAAAAAAATTTCGTCCTCGAAATTGAAAGAAGTTATAGAATTGAAAATGCACCAAGTAGCAAACAAATGAGGGTGCTTGGCCCGCATGGTTTCCTCGAGTTCCCAAGTGGCCTCGCTAGCTGGATGATTCTTCCATTGAACTTTAACAAAAGGGGTGGAGCTTTTACGAGTTACTCTCTCCTCGCGTTCTATGATAGCTTCGGGCTCTTCAACATAAGAAAGATCAGCTCGAATTTCAGAAAAAGGATATTGCACCACGTGCAATGGATGATAGTTGTAACCCCGCAACTGAGATACGTGAAATACGTTATGAACATGAGATAACTGTGGCGGTAATGCTAAACGATAAGATACTTCACCAACTCGATCTAATATCTCAAACGGTCCAATATATCGAGGACTGAGCTTTCCTTTCAAACCAAAACGTCGTATACCCTTCCAAGGTGACACCTTTAAAAACACCTTATCACCCACCACAAACTCTAACGAACGTCGGTGTTTATCGGCATACACTTTCTGTCTCGATTGGGCTTCCTTCAGTCGATTCGTAGCTATAGCGACCTTTTCATTAGTCACTCTAACCAACTCAGGTCCTTCAATCAATTTTTCACCCGCTTCATTCCAACAAACTGGCGCTCTACACTTCCGACCATAGAGCATCTCAAATGGCGCCATACGGATACTAGCCTGCCAACTATTATTATAGGCAAACTCCACCAAACATAAGTACTCATCTCAATTTCCCTTCCAATCTAGGGCACACGCTCGAAGCATATCTTCCAAGATCTGTATTGTACGCTCAGACTGTCCATCAGTTTGTGGATGAAAAGCAGTACTAAGCTTCAATTGCGTACCCCAAACTTTGTGTAACCCCTTCCAAAATCTAGATGTAAACCGAGGATCACGATCGGATACGATGGAAGAAGGAACCCCGTGTAATCTTACAATTTCTTGCTGAAAAAGCTCGGATAGCTTACTTACCAAATAATCCATACGAATAGGCAAGAAATGAGCCGATTTGGTTAATCTATCAATCACCATCCGAATAGCATCATGCCTTTTCACAGTCTTCGGTAAACCACATACGAAATCCATTGAGATATCATCCCACTTCCACACGAGAATGTCCAATGGCTGCAACAAACCACTAGCACGTTGGTGCTCGATCTTTACTTGTTGACAAGTAAGGCACTTCCCAACATATCTAGCAATGTCTTTCTTCATACCACTCCACCAAAAGTGCTGCTTTAAATCCTGATACATTTTGGTCGAACTAGGATGTATAGAAAAAGGTGAGCTGTGAGCCTCAGACAACAGAGCCTTACGAATAGCATCATCATTAGGAACACATAATCGATTCCCACACCAAATAACCCCATCATCATCTTCTCTGAACTCTTTCACTTTACCCTCTTCCAAATTTTGAAACACTGTCCACAAATCACCATCATCCAATTGAGCCCATTTTATTCTAGTAATTAAATCAGACTCGAATTTTAGATTTGCCAACATCCCCGATGCTCCTCTTTTACTCAATCCCATATCAAGTCTTTCGAATTCTTGAATGTGAGTAACCAAACATGAGATACTACCAAATGACTTTCTACTCAATGCGTCTGCTACCACATTCGCTTTTCCAGGATGGTATTGAATGTTTGCATCATAATCCTTCAATAACTCAAGCCACCTTCGTTGTCTCATATTTATCTCTTTTTGCGTGAATATGTATTTGAGACTCTTGTGATCGGTGAAAATATCACAAGTTTCTCCGTAAAGATAATGCCTCCATATTTTCAACGCAAAGATCACAGCAGCTAGCTCCAAATCATGAGTAAGGTAATTAACCTCATAGGGTTTCAACTGCCTCGAGGCATAAGCAATTACCTTACCATGCTGCATTAAAACGCAACCCAAACCATGCTTAGAAGCATCACTATAGATTTGAAAACCCCCACTCCCTGATGGCAATGCAAGAATAGGAGCTGATACAAGTCTTTTCTTTAACTCATCGAAACTCTTTTGTCGTTCCTCGGTCCACACAAATTTTTCCCCTTTCCTCAATAACTTGGTAAGCGGCAAAGCAATCGTCGAAAAACCTTCAACAAATCGTCGATAATAACCAGCTAAACCAAGAAAACTTCGAACCTCAACAACAGAAGTAGGTCTTGACCAATTTATAATAGCCTCAATTTTCGCTGGATCCATCATTATACCCTCAGCCGATACAACATGACCCAGAAAGGAAACTCTTTGCAACCAGAATTCACATTTAGAGAACTTCGCAAACAATTTCTTACTTCGAAGGGTTTCAAGTACAGCACGAAGATGATTCTCATGTTCTTCATTACTCTTTGAGAATACCAAGATATCATCAATGAATACGATCACAAACTTATCCAAATACTCATGGAACACACGGTTCATTAGATCCATGAAAACCGCAGGAGCATTAGTTAATCCAAACAGCATTACTAAAAACTCATAGTGCCCATAACGAGTGCGGAAAGCAGTCTTAGGGATATCTTCTTCTTTAACACGGAGCTGATGATACCCAGACCTAAGATCGATTTTAGAAAAATACTTTGAACCTTGAAGTTGATCAAACAAATCATCAATACGTGGAAGCGGATAACGGTTTCAAATAGTAATACGATTTAACTCGCGCTAATCAATGCAAAGTCTCATGCTACCATCCTTCTTCTTAACAAATAAAACCGGCGCACCCCAAGATGACACACTTAGCCGAATAAAACCACAATCTATCAACTCTTGCAATTGCTCCTTGAGTTTTTGCAACTCGAGTGGTGCCATACGATAAGGAGCTTTTGATATCGGTTGGGAACCCGGAATCAAATCAATCAAAAATTCAACTTCACGAACTGGAGGCAAACCCTGTAATTCGTCAGGAAATACATCGGGAAACTCTCGAACAACATCGATATTTTCAAGTGAAGGACTCTCGATAGACAAATTCTGAATCGAAGCTAAATAACCAACACAACCATGTGAAATGAGCTTTTGCGCCTTAAGCGCTGAGATAACCTTGATAGACTTTATAGGAAGATCGCCATTAAAGACACAATCGGGTATAGAATGATTTCCAAACAAAATCCTCTTAGAATAACAATCGATATTCGCATGATGGCGAGATAACCAATCCATGCCAAGAATAATGTCAAAGTCATGCATGGTCATAGGAAAGAGATTTGCAGGAAACATGCAATCATTGAATTCCAAACGGCAGTTTTGATACACGTGATCTATAGTTTCAACACTACCCATTGGGGTAGAGATCGTAAATGGAGTAGACAACCAAGTTGGAGACACTTTCAAATATTTCGAGCTCTTAACAGACACAATCGAGTGCGTAGACCCATAATCAAACAGAACGAAGAGGGCGCGATGGTGTACAAATACATGACCAGTAATAGTACCTAATAACATCAAGAATGAATGAACAAATAACTCGAAGGAAATATTTTTAAAATGAATAGGGATCGAAATATACCTGTAGCGTCAGCAGCCTGAGCCGCAGTCATGGCAAAGACGCGTCCACCAGGAGCTGGCGGAGGAACCTTCGGAACAAACCCAGGTCTAGGATTCTTGCAATCCTTAGCTAAGTGACCAACCTCTCCACAAGCAAAACATGAACCCGCACTACGATAACAAACTCTTCCCGGATGATTCTTTCCATAAGTCCCACACGGTGCATTGGCATTAACACCACCATTTTCGTTACCCCTTTGTTGCCCTTGGGGGCGGTACACTTGTAATTGACCACGGTTATTATTATTGGGCCCGTTGTCAATCCTTTGCTGATTTCCTCTATTATTCCAATTATTACTACGATACCCTTGGTTCCCAGATTGTTGACCCTGTTTGGTAGTCGGTGCAGGCACAGATCGTAGTGGTTGTGCAATCTTAACCCTCTTGTTTTTACCATCCTCATTTTTAGTAGACAAATACTCAGCTCGCTCCATCTCCAAATTCCGAGCATAATCGGCTGCCTCAGCGACATCAAAACATTTCAGATTAATCATTTTAGAGCGGTAACACCCATGAACAGCCCATTTGTACTTACGGGCTTGGTCCTCAGAAGACCCAGCAGCAGCACCAATCAAACCCACAAGCCTCAAAAACCTCTTAGTGAAATCATTAATAGACTCATCATTCCCTTGCTTAATATTCGCATACTCCCGAATCACAGCTTCTTTCTCCGCCTCAGAAAAGTACTGACGGAAAAACAACTCTTTGAAATCAACCCAATCTAATGAATCCTCAAAATCGATACCCCCTTTCGCTTGTCTCAAAGCGATCCACCAGCGCTGAGCATCCCCCTCTAGTTTATAAATAGCTAATGGCACCCAAAACCTCTCTTCACAACTAAGCACTCGGTATATCTTCTCAATGTGAGTGATCCAATTCTCAGCTTCCACGGGGGTACTAGCAGTGCTGAATGACAAAGGACGTTGTTTTTGAAACCGTCCTAACCAAACATGAATAGCATCCCCCGTTACAGCTTTCTTCTCCACATACTCATCCTCGTCTTCATGCTTAAAAGTCTCGCCACCTTGATTACGCATAGCATCAATAGCTTGAGCTATAATGTTGGGTAACAAATTCGTGATAGTTTGGTTAATCTTGTTATCTACCTCCTCCTCGGACATTCCCTTTTTTTTGGTGCCATCTATGAACGAGATGAGGATATAACGGTTACGATTAGTACGAAGAATAAAAGAGAATATTCAAAGTGGAATTAGAATAATATAGCGGAAGGAAAATCCTAACCCAAAAGTCTACACAAATCTCACAGACCATAACTTAGGACTAATGTTTCTACAGGAGGGAACCTAAGCTCTGATACCATCTGTAAAGACCCTAATCTTACGAATGCCAATACATATAAATAAAGGCAACTTAAAAGATAAATGAGCGTTATTCTTATTCGAATTCAAACCATAGTTCAAACCAAAGTTGACAAACTTATTCAAAAGTACTACTAAACCAAAATAAGCTACTAAATCTTGAAGGAAATCTCTAAGGCAAGGTGCTAAGTTCACTCCACTCTACACTCTACACTCTTCCCTCGTTCCTGACGCCCCCTTGATTACCTGTCGTATAAGAAGGAAAACAAAGAATACGACTGAGCCAAAGCCCAGTGAACGGATATAACAAAGAACGGAGTATAGTATGACATGCAAAAATTTAATTTCAAAACGAACTTATTTTCAAAATAACTTAGTTGCAAAACAAAGTGCGAATATGTATAGATCCACAATACCATATGTCATGATGCAAATTTCATAAAATAATGCACTAAGAGTCAAAACAAATATGTACAAAGTATCAAAAATGAAATCATAGGGTAGCTAATCATCCATATCGGTGATGTTTCGTATGACACTACGATGAACGTACACCTTCAAAACAAAATCCTAGGATCGATCCATACGCCTCCTATCAAAATATAATAATTAAGAGCTCATACCAACTACCGGGTAATCAAAAGGAGACGCCGTAGATATAAACAAATACACCGCTAAGGTCGATGCCACATTATCGGTGTCACAATAATGCTCCCACGGGACCTCCATGGATAGGTTACTCTTAGGCATATTTTAAGAAACCGTTTTAACCGACTTATTAATTATAGACGTTCAAATATTTTTAAAGTGACCAACGAACTTAAAATTATGTTTTAAAAAGGGTTAACGAGTTGACTTAAATATTTTATGCTTGACCAAACACTTAAAATGTATATAATGTTGTATGTCGTATTATTTTAAAATCACGTATCAACCCAACCATTCGGTCTAACTTTTGTCACGAGTCATGTTACATAACACTTTAGCCCTTTACATATTAACAACTTAAACGGGACTAAACGAGACATGTAAAGCCACGTGGAATGAGGGACACTCGATACGAATCACCGTACCACTCATCACACACACACGTTCTTTACCGGGACGTTTTCCACCTTTTCGTGGCTGTTTTCGGTCTGTTCGGGACTGATTTTGAAATTGATTTCGTGACAGATTTCGGACAGCAATTTCGCGACAGTTTCAGGCTGTTTCGCGACAGTTTCAGGCTATTCGCGACACCTTGGGACTGTTTTGTGACAGTTTCAGGGGCTGATTTCGGGGCTGTCCGGAACAGTTTTCGGGACCAATTTCGGGGCTGTTTTGGTTGGATTTTTGAGACACGGTTTTGGCACAATTTACAAACACCAAAGTATTATGATTCCTCAATTAACAAACATAATTAGCAACCTCGTTAGTACATCAAAATGAGGAACACATAACACATTTCAAAGACTAATAAACAAACATTTTAAACAAGCATGTCATACAATAATAATTATACGATTCGAAACAAACTTTTGAGAGGAAAGATTTACCGAAGCGATCCTAAAACCACCTAGAA
This sequence comes from Rutidosis leptorrhynchoides, assembly GCF_046630445.1. Lineage (NCBI taxonomy): Eukaryota > Viridiplantae > Streptophyta > Magnoliopsida > Asterales > Asteraceae > Rutidosis > Rutidosis leptorrhynchoides. The sequence continues at coordinate 255,586,180 of NC_092340.1, forward strand.
TATCCGTACCTTATGTTGAATGACGAAATTCCAAGGACAACCAAACACCACCAAGGGATGCGTTCACCGAGCTGAATCTAATGAACACGCACGTATAAGCACAAAATACATTCAAGTAGGGAGTATGTAATATCCTTACATTATAACTTTACTTTTATTTAAATACTTTCATGTATCTTATATTAATGATATACTTATGTTATCATATATTATTATGACAATCATTTTCCAAATTATTAGTAACTTACATATTTTAAGGTTATATGTTAATCAAAAATATGGGCTCCAAACATCAATCTCTATCCCATATTTCACAAATATATATCCACCTAAGTTTATATTATTGTTTCACATTTAAATTCATTGTTTAGTAAATTACGTTTTATAAAGATTTATGAGTTAACATTAATAATGGTTACATGATATTCTTGTAGTCGATCAAAACACATGGGACATGTTGAGTCCCATTTTCTAACTCTATGTCATAACCATTTCTAAATCCCATTCTCATTAGTTATAATTTTTATAAATACTAATTTTAATATTTAAGAAAAAAAACATAATCAGTAGCACAAAATTGTGCATTTAAATTCATTCATGTTATAGATTTGATGTACTAGTTACATAGAGATTTTTGAATACTCCATTATTAGATATATGGCTACAATTTGCTCAAGAACAATATTTACAAAAGATACTCATTTGTACCCAAAATCTTAACAACTCATCTTCATTATAATCAAAGTGATATGTAGTCAATCTAAACCAATAAGTTGATTAAGATAGCCAATAAAATTTATACATCAATAATAAGGAGGATGATTAGTAGTTACCTCTAAAACGTGATTGAGTTAGAACCGAAAATAGACCCGCAAACACTTTGTATCTTCTTTAAATTTTCTATTCTCTTGCTCTTCAAATTATGATAGATTGTAGAGAAAATATAAAATAAATAAACTATCAAGTTGGTTGGTGATCACTTCATTTCTTTTGTCTTAGCAAACAGAGGGTCAAACGATATGCATATAGGATATATATATTTTTAATGTATGACTCACATATCCCTTTCATTTATTGTGGCCAAACAAATTCCTATGGGACCGATGGATTTCTATCTATCAGTTAGTGTTGAAGTGTTGAATTATGTAATTAAGTTTCCATATTAGTACAAGTGACAAGTACTTGTTAGCCTTAACTAATATACTTCTAGTATCTTTTCAAGTTAAGTTTGTACCATTTATATTTTACGTACCTTACAATTACTAGCTAAGATGTTATGTTAAATAATTTACTAATTTTACTTATACTACCAATCACTTATGTATTAGTCTTACATTTCTTATTTATTTAAATTTGAGCTATAATAATTTGTAAGTAGTAAGTGAATAAACATTAATTATGTGTTTTATATTGTTTTAGTTTTATAGGATATTACAATAACGTTGAAAATTTTACCCCCGAGACCAAAGTGGTGGGACCGATAAGGACCGTTAAAGAAGAAGAATTTGCTTCGATTCCGAAATTCACCATTCCACAACCTTTCAACCCAATATTCTCAATAGACAAGTCATCTACCGAAGATGAACTACGAGCTGTAATAGATAATGACACCTCAAATTTTACCCAATTGGGTAATAGAGGTGAAAACATTGATCCCGAGAATGAACAGAAGGAAATGTTAAGAATTGTCTACCCTAAAGAAATATGTATGTCGGTGTATATCGATCCATTTGACCAAGAACCAGAAAAGAGACATATCCATTTACTAAAAGCTACACTTAAAAAAGAATTAAGTAGTGACGATCGGGTGGGTTTAAACTTTAAACCCATTGATATATTATACACCACCCGAGATGTAAATAACTGGCTCACTATTTTAATTCGTGGAACTTGTTCTACAGACTTCACATGTCGTCAGCTAAGTGTGGGGAAGTCTAACCCCACTTAACGTTAAATTTGGGATTCGGGTTAATACATAACTCGTTAATAAAAATGCACTATGAGTAAGGGTAAAAAGCGCATTTTCAAAAATTAGCAAACAGTTCAGAAAAGCAGCCATTTTTGAAGAAAAACATGTGTGATAAAATAACAAAAGGAATGAACGATGATGCGCGCCATCTATCATTCGACGAGCTATGAAATTACAAACTAGGTATTTTTAATCACTTTTCTACACTAATCACCCTCATGAATTTATAATTATAGTCTGATTTCATGCAAATGAGGGCATTGCATGATCTCAAGTGTGGGGAAGAGTTATAAATTCTCTCGGGTTTACACTTGGTTTATTTGCCAAATTTTGTGAAAATTTGAAAAATTTTCAACTAAATGAAATCAAAATCATGTTTATACATATTTATGAACGATGAAAACTAGGTGTTAATACCGAAATTATCGTTACCTAGGAAAGGACATAAATTGAGAAACAACCTAAAATGCTTGAATTCATTTAAAATGGAAAAGAGGAGAATAAAAAGGAAAAGAAAGGAATAAATAAAAGTCAAGTGTGGGGAGAATATACCAAGTTTTTCAATTAAAAACTATCTATCACATGTTTCTGTAAAGTTATTGCAGGTGCTTTTGTTTTGGACTAAATTAACTGTTTTACCCGGTTTATTGTAATACATTTGAAAGAAAAGATGGATCTACACGATGAATCAATTCCATCATTAAGAGGAAGTAAAGTCTTCCGAAAAAGACATGCATTTCTTGATTTAGGTCAGGAAGTTGTCGTCCAGACCAGCTGTAGGTTGACGAAAAATCTAGAAAAGTCATCTCTAAAATCAGCAGGAAATCCACGGACCTCAGCATCAAACAGGGTCGCCAAGTGGTCAGACTTATCCTATCCATGAGAGAATCTGTCTCGTAAAATGAGGAGGGCGCTGTGCAAATTAGCTTGATAAGACTAATAAATCAGACCCCCAGAAAGGATAATCTCCTTAAAGATTAAAAATCAGCTTTTAAGCCTGATATTACTCAATCCTTGAGATTGACCTTAAAGATTGAGAATTACAAACTCATGGAATTCGATGATATCTAAACTCGAACTTGAACGAGAAAATATTTTGATAAAATTAAAACCGATTTGTTTTCTGAAAACCTATTTTCAATGCGTTCATTACCATTGAACGTAAAATCCTGAGAATTCATCAGAATTCATTAGGTCACCTGAACCAAATCGGGTGTCAACAGTAAGAACGGTGATTGCATAGCATGGTCGAAGACAGAACCTTGTGCCAGACCAAAAAATTATAGGGTGATCTTTACTATTGTTCCTACAAAGGATAGTAATTGCATCCGACACGTTTTTGACCATAATCAAAAGCATGTCATTAGACATTGCCTTAACGGATGCTTGTTCATCGCTTTCCTTTACAACCGGATGGTAGTTTACCAAAAGGTAATATACGGAGCAAGTATACTGGACGTGTTGCTTTCCTAATACAAGGTTAGAAAGTGAGTGACACAAAACCGCAAGTTTTGAGCTAAAATTTTAAATATGAAACCCACGCAACTCACAAAAATATTTTGCAAACACCGGTGAAGGGTTATTCCGGAAAACTTATCTAGGGTAAAAGCTAGAATGAATTTTCAAAAGATCAAATGTTTTCATAAAGATCCAATTTCCTTAAAGGATCTAAATTTTTATAGTCATGTGGGACTGTAAACCACATTGTTACTATCATTGTTTATACCGCCGTATTAAAATCACTGATGTATAAAGTGTGAGAATAAAAAAAGTGATTCGAGTGAAGTGTGATTTAATTTCAAGTTCTGTATTGCTTGAGGACAAGCAACGCTCAAGTGTGGGGATATTTGATAGTGCTCTAAATGAACATATATTTAGGCACAATATCCTTCCAATATGTAAATTTTTCAGTTGCAATTGTTCTATTTTCATGTAATAATCGTTTATATTAAATAAGTGTGAAGACAAAAGAAGAAAACGACGATTAGAAGACGCAAATGACCAAAAAGCTAAAACATACAAGTTACAATTCAAGTGGTTCAATTTATTGATGAGAAACATCTAAAAATTACAAGAGTACAAGTCGCAAAATGAAAAGTACAAGATATCTAAGCGTACGAAAGGACGTTCGAAAATCCGGAACCGAGACATGAACTAAGCATCAACGCACGAGTCAACGGAGCTAAAAGTACAAGTCAACTATGCATAAGAATATAATATAATATATAAATAATTATATAAATTATATATAAATTATATATATTTATTAATTATGTCGACAAGCAAATGGCCAAAAAGTGGTGAGCTGGAATCCGAAGCTCCGCACTTGCAGAGCTGTAAGGTACAAAAGTACCGCACTCGCGGAGCAGCCAAATTCAGAAATATCCTATAAAAGGCACGAAGTCTGCCGAATCCATGGCACCCTATATCAATTCAATCTCTCTATTTCTATAATATATATTATATACTTATAATATATATTAGTTTAGTTTTATATTAGTTAGTTTGGGTAATGTAAAAGTTATTTTACGGGTTTTAAAGTCGGAACTCTGTCCGTGTAACGCTATGCGATTAATAATCATTGTAAGTTAAATTCTCCTTTTTCAATTATGTATCGTACTTAAGTTATTATTATGCTTATTTGAGCCGAAGTAATCGTGATGTTGGGCTAAATATTAAGACGGGGTTATTGGGCTTTGGACCATAATTGGGGTTTGAACAAAAGAACGACACTTGTGGAAATTGGACTATGGGCTATTAATGGGCTTTATATTTAATTAACTACATGATATCTTGTTAATTTAATATAAAGGTTATAATTTAACGTATCTATAAATAACTACACACGCTTAATCGGGTACGGTGGGCGGGACATCTATAAATACTAATAATTGTTCATTTGACCGGGGAATGGATTAATAATCAATGGACTCATTGAAACAGGGGTGGATTACATTCAAGGATAATTGGTGTAATTGTTAACAATGTATTGAAACCTTGGATTACACGCAGTCGAAAACCTGGTGTATTCATTAAACAAAGTATTAAGACCTTGTTACAGTTCGAATCCCCAATTAGTTGGAATATTTGACTTCGGGTATAAGGTTAATTTGACGAAGACTCTCGCACTTTATAATTATGACAGATGGACTATTATGGACAAAACCAGATGGACATATCGAATAATTCAGGACAAAGGACAATTAACCCATGGTAATAAATTAAAATCAACACGTCAAACATCATGATTACGGAAGTTTAAATAAGCATAATTCCTTTATTTTATATCTCATCGTACTTTTAATTATCGTACTTTTAATTACCGTCATTTTATTTATCGCACTTTAATTATCGTCATTTACTTTACGCTTTAAATTAAGATATATTTATTTTTAATATTTTGCATTAGGTTTTAATTGTGAATTAAGTTTTAAAATCGATAAACCGGTCATTAAATGGTAAAACACCCCTTTTTATAATAATAATAATTGTAATATATATATTTATATTTTGTACAAATATAGTTATATAAAAATATAGTGTAAAATAAGCCGTCTCCCTGTGGAACGAACCGGACTTACTAAAAACTATACTACTCTACGATTAGGTACACTGCCTATTGTGTTGTAGCATGGTTTAGGTATATCCCATCTGTAAATAAATAATTAAAACTTGTGTAACTTGTATTATATTTCATCGTATTTCGTAATAAAAATAATAATATTTTGTATACACCGCTGCACACATCAGGAGTGGTGGCCATGGTGGCATTATGCCAGAATCTGGCCAGGCAGGCTGGATATAAACGAGAAGGTACACCTATAATAGCTCTAGCCAGAGGTGATTGCTGTATATAATCTATTAACGTTTCGTAGCTCATGTTGGATTTGGATTTGGGAATGGACAGGGCATGAGCAGCATTGCCTCTCGATAGGCGAATGGTTGTGTGTTCTGGAGCATTTACAGCCCTATCAAGGTTGGGGTGCAGGTTGAACAGAGGACCCTGTACAACTTGTTCCTCTATGACCAGTCATGGATGTTGTTCCGGTTATTGTGGTTCCGCCGGTGGTTGTTGCTGTTGTTGTTCCTCTGGCTGATTCTCAATAGGTGATGATTGATGTTGTTGTTCTGTCATTGATGAAATCGATGAAAATGGATGTATGAAAGATTTGAAGATTTGTGAATTTAGAGAGAAGAGTGTGTTTTGGAAAGGTAAATCAAAAAGTTAATAACCGAAGGTTATTATGTGAAAAGGATCGCCTTATTTAACCTTTCGGATTGGTGGAAAAAGTGTAGGAGAGAGAAAATGAAAACTGCCATCTGCAGGTGCGTGGGTAGATGTGACAGACTGACACGTTTTCAAGGGTACACAGACTGTTGACATGACGTATAATCGGCTTGAACACTCATACCTCCCATTAAGCATTAAATGCAGCAGTTTTCAATTCAAAAAAGAAGTTAAAAACTATAAAATAAATTTTGTATTAAATACAAAAATTCTTGTGACATTTAATATGTAATGAATTTAATTTTAAATCATTGGGAGTAAATGAGTTTCAGATTTAAGGTATCATTTAAGTATTGTGAGCTATTTATTATTTCGTTTTGAACATTGAATAACCATGATATAAAAGACCTTGACTATTTGACATGTAGGCAGTAAGTGAAAGAATTTGTGACTTACTGGTTTGCCCTATATGTTGTGGAGCCAGCACACCAACAAAGTTGCCTTTTATTTTAAAGTTCAAGCATACCCAGCTCAAAGATGAGATAGTTAAAACGTTTCTCATCTAAGGACTTTGTAAAGAGATCTGCTAACTGCTGGTCTGTTGAAATAAAATGTAGCTCCACATCTCCTTTCTGAACATGATCCCTTATGAAATGATATCGAACGTCAATGTGCTTTGTTTTAGAATGCATCACAAGATTATTGGTAATAGCAATAGCACTTGTGTTGTGATGACCCGGGAATTTCCGATCAAAATTAAACTTTAATCTTTATAAGTTCCCGACACGATAAGCAGAGTCTGTAATGCTAAATCTCGAAAACTTTGGAAAAGTTTACATGAATGCATTTGACCTTTTGACTATTCCCGACGATTCACAAACAATTATGTGTAAATAAACATGTAAATAAATATATATGTAAATATAAAAATAAGTGTATATATATTAATTTGAATCAACACCATTTAATCATTTGAATTAAATAAGTAAAATAATATACAAAATAAATAAGATGTCATATATATATATATATATATATATATATATATATATATATATATATATATATATATATATATATATATATATATGACATCTTATTTATTTTGTATATTATATATATATATATATATATATATATATATATATATATATATATATATATATATATATATATATATATATATATATATATATATATATGAATTCTGTACACAACTAATATTATATGTATGTTGTAATATATATATTATATATAACTATTAAAAATTCAAATATGCTATATTATAATATAAGTATTATATAATTTATAATATGAAATGTTATTATATTAAATTTACTTGCAAATTAAATATAATTGCTATATTATTAATACTTTCATTAAAATAAATAATAATAACAATATCAGTACTAATAATGTTATTATATGTCACATTTAAATATGAAATCTGTTATGTAAAAATTATTATATTATTATTGTTAAATATTATTATTTTCAGTAAAATTAATGCTGATAGTACCATTAATAATAATAATAATATTTTATTATCATTATTAAAATTAGTGTTTGATATATTATTAATATCAATAGATATTATATTAACATGAAAGTTGACATATATAAATTGACATTTTATTAATAATAGTATTATTATTATTATTATTATTATTATTATTATTATTATTATTATTATTACTATTATTATTATTATTATTATTATTATTATTATTAATATTAGTGTTAGTATAATTAGTATTATTGCTAATACTCATATTATAGTTACAAATTTCATAATAAATACTATCATTATTATTAGTAATAATATTATTATCATAAATAGTATTGGTAATTTCTATTATTATTAATTCAGTATTATTAGTATAATTATTAATTAGTATTAATATTACTAATATTTTTATTAAATAATAGTAATTATTATAGAAACTATTAAATCAAGAAAATTTATGTACGAATCAGTTTGACATAGCTTTCATGCTGTAGTTTAATTTGTTTCCTGTCCATAAAATCATACTACTCAATCTTAATCACATGATAACTCCAAATTCAGATAGCAAATAAAATCGTTTTTATTTTTTTATTTTATTTTGTGGTGTACGAATGATTCATCATGTCTGTAATTTGTTAAAGGTCGACTTCACACTTCAATTAGGAACTAATTTAACTATTATATCATGTACCTAAACACATTAGATATATTACATCTACAAATCAAATTTATATCAGATAAGAAAAACGAAAACTCGGTTTTTTTCCTGTTCGTGCCTATTTTTCTTAACAGCTGAATTTCGATTCGAATTTCAAAAATTATAAATGAAATTGAATTTAAATCTTCTACTCAAGCTACCTGCAAAGTTTCATGACCTAATTCTTCATATTGAAGCTTAATTTTCGAGTCAAAGCTTCGGATTTAAAAAGTTAAACATGTGTTCTTCATGAAATTCAAGCTTGTTTTAATTTTTCTGTTTCAATTGACGATTCACAAAGATTCTTTGAAGGATTTAAAACACCTTTCATTTTGTAACCATCGTCAGAATGTGTCTGTATTTCAAAAGCCAAGTTTGAGTTTCACCATGGTTCACGAATACAGCTTCTGCTATTTTTCCTTCTTTCTTTTATTTTTTTTATTTTCTATTCAAGTTTGTTAATTTAATTACCTTGTCAGTTGATTACGTTCCACTTTAAATGCTAAATCAAATATAATTCGAGGTATAGGATTAGTTTCCTTACTTCTCTGGTTGATTAGTTTTCATTGAAGAAGAAGATGGGTGATATAAGAATACGGTTTAATTATAAATACAGGGCAATATAAATCAGGAAATGGGCTACAACCCAGATGGTTAGGGAGTTAAGCGGGTGAGCGAGAGGTTGCGGGTTCGAGCCCGGTTCGGGACATTTCTTTTTACAAGCTTGTTTTGAAGGTAGTTTTTATTACAAAAATTATTATTATTATTATTATTATTATTATTATTGTTAATATTATTATTGTTATAATTATTATCATTATTATTATCATTATTTTGATTATTATATTTATTAGTATTATAATTACTAGTATTATTAAATAACACTTATTATTATTAAGATTATTACTACTAAATATTATTATTATTGTTATTATTAGATATTAATATTATTACCAATAATATAATTATTATCATGAATATGATTATTATTATTATTATTATTACAAAAATAATACGAACTATTATTATTATCATTAATATTAGTACTTGTATCATTCTATAATTATTAGTATTATCATTAGATATTACTACTATTATTATAATTTTTATTAAAACTACTATTATTACTATTTTTTTTACCAAGTAATAATACAACTATTAACTTTTGTAAACAGAAGATATATATATATATATATATATATATATATATATATATATATATATATATATATATATATATATATATAGGTATACTAATATTACATAATCTTATGTTTTAACTAATATAATACTACGTTTATCGATATAAAGCTAATTAAATTATATATCGAATAAATATTATACTATATTAGATAATAATAAAATTATATATAAATATTAATATTAATACATAACTAAATATATATAAAATTGTTCAATTACAAGTATAGGTTTTAATATATATATATATGAATGATATAGGTTCGTGAATCCAAGGCCAACCCTGCATTGTTCAATATAGTCATATGTATTTTTACTACAAAGTACATTAGGTGAGTTTCATTTGCCTTTTTACCCTTTATATTTTTGGACTGAGAATACATGCACAATTTTTATAAATGTTTTATGAAATAGACACAAGTAATTGAAACTACATTATATGGTTGAATTATCGAAATCGAATATGCCCCTTTTTATTAAGTCTGGTAATCTAAGAATTAGGGAACAGACACCCTAATTGACACGAATCCTAAAGATAGATCTATCGGGCCCAACAAGCCCCATCCAAAGTACCGGATGCTTTAGTACTTTGAAATTTATATCATGTCCGAAGGAGGATCCCGGAATGATGGGGATATTCTTATATGCATATTGTGAATGTCGGTTACCAGGTGTTCAATCCATATGAATGATTTTTGTCTCTATGCATGGGACGTATGTTTATGAGAAATGGAAATATGAAATCTTGTGGTCTATTAAAATGATGGAAATGATTATTTATGTTAAACTAATGAACTCACCAACCTTTTGGTTGACACTTTAAAGTATGTTTATTCTCAGGTACGAAAGAAATCTTTCGTTGTGCATTTGAGCTTTGAGCATTTTAAAGATATTACTTGGAGTCATTCATGACATATTTCAAAAGATGTTGCATTCGAGTCGTTGAGTTCATCAAGTTTATTATTAAGTCAATTATATTTGGATATATTATGAAATGGTATACATGCCTATCAACTGTCGATGAAATGAAAGTCTGTCTTTTAAAAACGAATGCAATGTTTGTAAAATGTATCATATAGAGGTCAATTACCTCGCGATGTAACCACCTATTGTGAATCATTTATAATCGATATAGACTTCGTCCGGATGAATTAGGATGGGTCGCTTCATGTGTTGTCACAGTAAATTGGAGTTTTTGTAACATGAACACCACAGTTCTTCAGCTGGCTTTGCATCCATAGTACTTGAGCAGTACAACTACCAGCAGAAACATATTCTGCCTCAGCAGTAGATGTGGACATAGTATTTTGCTTTTTGTTCGTCCAGCTGGCTAGCCTACCACCCAGTAACTGGCAACCACCAGTAGTACTTTTCCTGTCTATTTTACACCCTGCAAAGTCAGCATCTGAATACCCAATTAGCTCAAAATCTTGGTCTTTGGGATACCAAAGACCACGTTTAGCAGTACCTTTCAGATATCTAAATATCCTTTTTACTGCTAGCAAGTGTGACTCTTTAGGATCATCTTGATATCTGGCATAGAGACATGTGGCAAACATAATATCTGGTCTGCTGGCTGTAAGATAAAGTAAGGATCCAGTCATACCTCTATATTCAGTGATATTGACTGGTTCACCATTGGGATCAGCATCTATTTTAATAGATGCTGCCATTGGGGTCCCTATATCTTTTAAACAAGTCAGACCAAATTTCTTTAACATATCTTTGATATATTTATCTTGACTTATAAAAATTCCATCATCAAGTTGTTTAATTTTCAATCCTAAAAAGTATTGCAAATCTCTTTGTAAGCTCATTTCATATGTCTTTGACATAAGTTTTGAAAAATCTTGACAATATTTCTCATTTTTAGATCCATAAATAATATCATCCACATATATCTGTTCTAGTAAGAGATCACCATATATCTCTTTTGAGAATAGAGTGGTATCAATTGTTCCAACTTTAAAACCTATACTAGTGAGATACACATGAAGTGTCTCATACCATGCTCTTGGTGCCTGTTTTAGGCCATATAGAGCTTCGTCTAACTTATAGACATGGTCTGGATATTTACATCTTACAAAACCAGGAGGCTGTTTGACAGAGACTTCTTCTTGCAGCTTTCCATTTAGAAACACAGACTTAACATCCATCTGGAATACCCTAAAGTTCATCTTAGCAGCATATACCAAGAACAATCTAATAGCTTCCATCCTAGCCACTGGTGCATATGTCTCTCCATAATCCAATCCTTCTTCCTTTTTGAAGCCCTGAGCTACCAATCTAGCTTTGTTTCTGATTACAATCCCATTTTCATCCATCTTATTCTTGAAAACCTACTTGGTACCAATGATCTTTTTAGTTTCATCATCAGGTTGAGGTACCAAAGTCCAAACCTTATTCTTATCAAACTGGGAGATCTCTTCTTGCATAGATCCTGCCCAGCTAGGATCTTTTATTGCTTCTTCAGGACATGTAGGTTCAATGGTAGATACAAAATTTACATGCATACAGAAATTGCTGGTTGCATGTCTTCTTGTTTTAACACCACTTGCCAGATTACCAATAACTTGTTCAATTGGATGTTCCTTTGTCCATCTTGTGTTATGAACATGTGAGCTTGTTGTGGAACACATAGCATCTTGATCATCAGCTGGCTCAGAGGAATGAGTAGCAGTGGGAGACAGCTATTCATTATGAGTGTAACCAGTACCAACTTGAGATCCTTCAGAGCCAGTAGACCTATGCTCAAGTTGTAACACTTCTGTAGAGCCAGTAGGTCCACCTGGTTTAGATACAAATGGAACAAAGTGTTCCATCTCATCATCAGAGAATCCAGCAACATGGATTGGTGAAGGATTTGCTGCTGGTTCTTCTTCATCATCAAGAGCTTGCTGAGTTGGCTCTTCAAATAGTAACTCCTTATCTTCTTGACCAGAAGATGAAGTAGGGGCAGTTTCATCAAATGTAACATTAATGGATTCTTCAAAACAGCGCCTTCTTTTATTGAAAACCCTATATGCCTTTGACATGTTGGAATATCCTAAAAATATACCTTTATCAGCCTTAGCATCAAACTTGCCTAGCTGATCCCTGTTGTTTAGAATGAAACAGGGAGTGCCAAAAATATGAAAAAATGAAATTGAGGGTCTTCTGCCTTTGAGAACTTCATAAGCAGTTTTCTGATGTCTTTTCACTATTAAAGATCTATTCTGGGTAAAACATGCAGTGTTCACAGCTTTTGCCCAATATGAATTTTTCAGCCCAGACTCAGCCAACATAGATCTTGCTGCTTCAATTAGAGTTATGTTTCTTCTTTCTGCAACACCATTCTGTTGAGGTGTTCTCACAGCAAAAAAGTTCTGTGAAATACCTTTGTTAGCACAAAATTCTTCCAAAGTAGCATTTCTGAATTCTGTACCATGATCACTTCTAAGTTGCTTCACCAGTTGCCCATTCAGTAGTTCCATTCTTTTGATAAAATTGATGATTTCATCAGCAGCTTCACTCTTTTGCTTCAAAAAGAATACCCAAGTGTATCTAGAATATTCATCAACAATCACCTGTGTATACTTCTTCCCACTACAGCTGGCTATATTAACAGGACCAAAGAGATCCATATGAAGTAGGTGAAATGATTTCTCAACAGATGAAATCTGCTTTGACTTGAAGGAGGCATGGTGATGCTTCCCTTTTTCATAACCAGGACACAATCTGTCCTTCACATAAGACATTGTGGGTAGCCCAGATACCAAACTTTTACTAGATAACTTATGAATATCTTTGAAGTTGAGATGTGAGAGTCTCTTGTGCTATAACTACTTAAGGTTGTCTGCTGCCTTTGAATAAAAACAAGCATCAATTGTTGTGACTGCTGTGTTCATGTCAATTTGATACATGTTCTCATGTCTTTTTGCTATCAGCAGTGGCTTCCCTGTCTTATCAAAAATAGTGCTAATCTTCCTTCTAAACTGGACTATCTTACTTTTGCTTGTCAGTTGGCTTATGCTGAGTAGATTATGTTTAAGCCCAATGACATATGCTACATTTGAAAATGTAACATTCCCATTTGTTAAAGTACCAAAACCCTTTGTGTAACCCAACGAATTATCTCCATATGATACAACTGGACCATCCTTTTCTTGATAGTCCATCAGCAGGGACTTACATCCAGTCATATGTCTCGAACAACCACTATCGAGATACCAGATTTGCTTGTTTTGAATGCCCTGCACAGTAGCTAAGAGATTAGTTCTTTTTGGGAACCCATCCAAGGATAGGTTCTGGAAGGGTCATCTTTGATGATCTATTCCTATCTGCTGGTTTGCTTGAAGAGGCAGCAGCAGATGGGGTTAGGGTTAGAGTACACCAGTTGGCTAAGTGAAACTTGCTGCCACACTTGTAGCATTTTCTCACATTTGGTATTGGTGACTGGTCATACACTGAGTAAATGGGTGCAGTAAGATCGGGTCTACTTTCAGATATGGCAGCTATGAGCTGGTCAAGCTTGACAATCATTATCTCAGTGATAGATGACTCAGCACATGATTCCATAATTTGGTTCACTTTAGCTTTTCCCTTAAGAGCAGCTTTCTTTTTGGAACCAGTACCATAATCATGGTATACTGCTTTGCCTTTGTTGTTCGACGAGTTAGTGTGGGAAGTTACTGACCCGTCAGCTGATGCCAGATGATTCGTGTGAATCTTGATTGCTGCCTTTAACTTGCCAGTATTGCGTTTTGCTGGCTTATCAGCAGCTACTGGTTGACCAGTACAATTTTCATCAGCTGGCTCAGCATTGGTGGAATTTGAACATGAAGGGGAATCAATTATTTTTGACTTTCTTTGGTTGTTTTCAGTGATTTCCCTTTTAATCCGTCATTCCTTTGGAATCATGTAGTAAATGCTTAAGGGATCACTATTTTCATCAATTGAAGTACTGGTTTCCTTGGCTTTTACTTCATCCTCCAAGATTTCTTTCATAGACGGTGGTGGGGTCTCTGAAGGTCTGACAAACTTATTTGTTAAGACCTTTTTACCCTTAACTATCTTGGCAAAAGTATTTGGCAAGACAGCTTCAGGATCAGTTTCGAGAATAGGGTCCATGTAAGTAACTTCTGCAATAGCAGTAGCAGCAGCATAGTCACCAGCAAAGAATGCTTCAACTTGGGTAGGCACTTGCTCATTCACACATTTTGCTGTGCGTTGAGCAGATGTACACCAGGAAGCAACAATCTTTTTGAGATCGTTTAGCTGGTTCTTGACCTCTGCTGCCTCAACATGAAGAGACTTTAAAGCAAAATTTTGTTTTTCAAGTTTTGAAATTTCATCCTTCAAGATCTTAATTTCATCAGTTTTGCTTTTAAGTTTATCATTTAAAGATTTGTTATCATTTTTCAAAACTTCTTCACGTTTACTGCCTCTACATAAATCAACTCTTAGGTAGTCAAACATTTCAGCTTTTTCATCATCAGTATAAGTTCGGAAATTATCAACCTTATATAGCATTTCAGATTTCCATTAAGGTGAATCCTTTTTCCGATCAGCTTCCCTCATGTCAGCCACAAACGTACTACCATTATCATCCTCATCAGACTCCTTGACCCCCCTGGCCATCAAACACAACTTTTTACCAGAAGCATAACAAGCATCATCATCATCAGTATCACTGTCAGAAGATGAAGAAGAGCTGATTTCATCCCAATCATGATGCTCAGCAACTAGAACCTTTTCTGGCTTCTTTGCCTTCTTATCAGCCTTTGCACTTTAGTTCATCTGAGCCTTCATAGCTTTGTACTTGTTCTTGTACTTATCAGCTTTTGAGAAGGAGTTAGCATGTGATGTTGAAGGTTTCCTGGACATGCATTTAGCAGTAAAATGTCCAACCTTCCCATAATTGTAACACTCAGATTTAGGACCCTTGACTGATTTGCTGCTATACCTAGCACTTGGTTTCTTACTCTCTTTATATGACTTGCTGGTTCTATTACGATTAAACCTTTTGAACTGCCTAGCCAGCAAAGCCATACCTTCAGCAAAACCTTCCACATCATCTTCATCATCACTGCTTTCTTCAGACCCAATACCACTATCCACATCATCTTCAGCTGACTCTTCTTCTGCTGTCAACTTTTGAACCAGTAAAGCATTTTGAGCTTTCTTTTTAGCAGCAGCCATAAGCGCAGTATCATTTGTTTTAGAAGATTTTGAAGTGGTGGGGGTAGACTTAAAATTTTCTTTCAAGTTTAGCTTCTGCCTTCTCATGGTTCCAAAGTGTACCATAGAGGGAAGACATGTTAAAGTTCTTTAAAGTCTGGGTGGTTCTTAGAGGGTCAGTCACTGGTTTCCATTTGGCAGACAATGAGTCAATGAATTTGTTTACTTGTTCAAAATTAGTATATGTGATTTTCAAAGTAAGCAGGTCAGCAACTAAGGAGTTAAACCTAATGAAGGTTTGCTTAAGGGTCTCATTCTTATAGGCAAAGAATATTTCATACTCTCTTTTCAAAGAAACAATCTTGTTCTGCCTAACCTCATCCATGCCTTCATAAGTAACATCTAGATAGTCTAACATAAGCTTAGCATTCAGGTTTCCCTTAATCAGTTTGAACAGGGGATTAGGTAAAGTTATAGCTAACAGAGTTCCGATATTAGGGTCAAGTCCAACACGACGTTTGTCCTCAGTATCCTATTCAGATGCAGGGAGAACAACCTCTCTGCCTGGGACAGCAGGAGCATTTGCAGTAGCTGGAATACTTGCAATGGTTTCAGTTGGGACATATGGAGCATCTGTTGCAATACCATGAATGAGTGGATCAATAGACTCAAGATGAAGCATGAACATTACCTTCCAAGTTTCATACTCCTCTTCATCAAACTTGGGTGGTCTATTGGATGAGCCATTTTCAAGGTAAGCTGTATTTGAATATGCAGCCATATGAGAATTCAGATCCAAGATATTAAATTATCAAGACTGAAGCTCTGATACCAGTTGTTTGTCCCTTGATTAACAACAGGAGTATTGTAGAGTGGGGTGAATACAATTTCTTTTAATTAGCTAACCAATTAAACACAGTTTAGTATTCAAGCATGTAGTTTAAATAGAGTCAAAGGTAATTTTTCAACTGTTATTCTTTATTGATTAAATCACAAAGAATTACAACTATCCTTGGCGGAATGATAGTTGGTTGATACAGATTTACCTAAGTATAGCTATGAGGATAAACTTAAAGCTATTGCACGTTTTGGACTCTAAATAACAAAACCCACACCACTAGTTGTTACAATAGTGGATACAACAATTTAAAGTATTCCTATTAACCGTGTAATGGTTCTATTGTCCACTGGTACATAGAATGTCTGTACTTGTAGGGACAACTGCATCAGAGAGCGTGCTATCCTCTTTCCTCTTTGGTAGCTATTTGTAGGAACACCCCAATTTGGTTTGGCACTACTATTCCTTTAAACAAATAGAATGTTGTGTTACCTAGGCATTAACAAAGTATAGCACATGTATGCACATGCGTTAAACTTCTGCATTCTCACGTGGACTTGTAAGGTCACTTTCCACCGTCGACGCGTGTCCTTTCCTCTTCAACTTTGTCTTTGACTTCTGTTGAATAGTACAATTGATGTAGACCACTCAGGAAACCACCATGCTTTTAATGGAGCATGGTTGTCTTGTGTTGTATGCTGCTTACCAGGTTTACTAGTTCTTCTTATGCTAAGTCACTTGATATTCTTGAATTGCTGGGTACTCATCTTGTGCTGATTCGAAGAATACACTCTACCTTGTGCTGGTAGACTAGGCAGCATACTGAACACTTGACACAGCAATATTTGCTGTCTATACATAAACAAACTTGTGCTAGCTGCACATAACATTTTAGTGCAAATAAATTACAGTTTTGTCATAATTAAGGATTTTGGGGAGATTGTTGAGTCCTCAAAATAATTAAGGATTTAATTATGACAAAACTGTAATTTATTTGCACTAAAATGTTATGTGAAGCCAGCGCAAGTTTGTTTATGTATAGACAGCAAATATTGATGTGTCAAGTGTTCAGTATGCTGCCTAGTCTACCAGCACAAGGTAGATTGTATTCTTCGAATCAGCACAAGATGAGTACCCAGCAATTCAAGAATATCAAGTGACTCAGCATAAGAAGAACCAGTAAACCTGGTAAGCAGCATACATCACAAGACAGCCATGCTCCATTACAAGCATGGTGATTTCTTGAGTGGTCTACATCAATTGTACTATTCAACAGAAGTCAAAGACAAAGTTGAACAGGAAAGGACACGCGTCGGAGGCTGACAAGTGACCTTACAAGACTACGTGAGAATGCAGAAGTTTAACGCATGTGCAGACATGTGCTATACTTTGTCAATGCCTAGGGAATACAACATTCTATTTGTTTAAATGAATAGTTGTGCCAAACCAAATTGGGGTGTTTCTGCAAATAGCTACCAAAGAGGAAAGAGGAGAGCACTCTCTCTGATGCAGTTGTCCCCACAAGTACAGACATCCTATGTACCAGTGGTCAATAGAACCATTACACGGTTAATAGGACTACTATAAATTGTTGTATCCACTATTGTAACAACTAGTGGTGTGGGTTTTGTTATTTAGAGTCCAAAACGTGTAATAGCTTTAAGTTTATCCTCATAGCTATATTTAGGTAAATCTGTATCAACCAACTATCATTCCGTCAAGGATAGTTGTAATTCTTTGTGATTTAATCACTAAAGAATAACAGTTGAAAAATTACCTTTGATTCTATTTAAACTACATGCTTGAATACTAAACTGTGTTTAATTGGTTAGTTAATTAAAAGAAATTGTATTCAACCCCCCCCCCCCCCCCCTTACAATACTCCTGTTATTAATCAAGGGACCAACACTAGTAATGACTACAACAACATATACAATATTATCGACTTATAGTCATCTTACATCATTTTAAAGAAATTTACGCTTTTCATCAGGGGAAGATGCTTCACGTGTAGGGCCAATCAAAATTTTAATGTATGAATTAATATATGGTGGGTCCATCCAACTCATCATTTAGATTTAGTTTTATGGTGGGTTCAGTCTTTTTTAAGAGGTATGTTATGGTTGATAGTTGTTAGTCTTTTTCATTCTTTTTAGGAAATGTTGAGGTGACGATGATGTAACAGTCGTTTTTTTAAGAAGAATGTTATGGCTGGGAGTGGTCAAAAGACGAGATGGAGTTATTTCTTGAAAAAGACACAAAAAGATACATGAATTCCTATGATGTCTTTTGATCTCCGGTCTTATATAGTTTGAGAAAAATATATCGTTCTCAAAAAAGTTTGTGAGAACTTAGTATCCGAAAAATTTGTTAGAACCTAGTATCCAAAAAAATTTGATCAAGTGAACGGAAAAAATTTGATCGAGTGAACGGAGTATTTATCAGAGTGACCAGCTTTAATAAAATGATAATTGATGTTGACATGTCTAGTGTGTACTTTGATTGTGCTTGTGACTCAAGCTTGTTTCTTCCCTGCTACAAAACCATTTGGGCCCGACAAAGAGTCTACGCGTTGCACGATGTCCTCGTTACTAGAGTGACTGTGGTTAGATCAATTTTTTCTGTAACGACCCGGCTTTTTCGACTTAATTTTGTGCTTGTTACTTTCTGCGAAACTGCGTATTTGTGCGTACTGAGCTATATTATAGTTTGGGATCTTATTTCATGATTTATTACTTTTGTTAATACCTTACAACGTGCCATTAAGTACGTAGTTACTTAACTTGATCCTCGAGTGCTTTTACGATCGTTGGTGTCACTTGACATTTGAAACGAGCTATGCACTTGGTACACGTTTAACTTTTGTCATAATTGGGATATTATGACTACGTAATACTAATTGTTATTTTATAATAACAATTACTTGGGTTTTTGGATGCTTAATTACGCTTAGTAATTTACTAGAACACACTAGTTAGTCTTGTTGGACTTTCTACCTTGCTGGACCTTAGCCCACCCTACTCTACCTAGTGGACTATTTAATTAGCCCAATTATTAGTGGATTATGACCCAATTATATGTAAGACAAATGCCCATTTATAAGATCCAACATACTAGCATTTTTGTTTACCATCATCACTAATGTTGCATGGGATCCCAACATAAGCACCAACTTTAGACAACTATTAACTAAAAAGTAAAAGTTTGTCCCCCTTGTCCCCCCCTAAACCCCACGGGCACCACCACCATGCCACCTCATCACCTCCTATAAATACCATGCTAATTCCTCACATTTCACACTTGATCTCATTCACAAATTACACACACTTACTCTCTTATTTTCTCTCTAGTCTTTCTCACTCTAAAAATTGTAAGTTTTAAGTTTTATTTCTCTTCTTCTCCTTCTTTCATACACGACATCATCATCATCATACTTGGATCAAGCTTTTTAGCTTTTTGATCTTGTTATATTTTGTATATTCAAATTTGGGTTTGAATCCTTCAAGAACATAGAAGATTCAAGCTTTCTAGCTTTGAATCTTCACTTATTTTGTTAGATCTAAATCTTTTAGCTTATAATCTCTTTATTTTGTTGTAAAGATCAAAATTTGTGTTTGTGATCTTCATGTAACTTGAAGATCTAGCTTCATGCTTCAAGCATCTTCAAGAACATTCAAGATTCAAGCTTTCTAGCTTTGAATCTTCATTACTTTTGTTAGATCTAAGCTTTCTAGCTTATGGTCTCTTTATTTTGTTATAAAGATCAAAACTTGTGTTTATGGTCTTCATAAAACTTGAAGATCTAGCTTTATGCTTTCAAGATCTTCAAGAACATAAAAGATTCAAGCTTTCTAGCTTTGTAATCTCATAACTTTTGTGAAAAGGATCCAAGCTCTCTAGCTTAGGGTTCCATTACTTTGTTTGATCAAAGTTATGTCTTGTTTGTTTGATTGAATGAAAGTTTGTAGTTTTTGTTGTAGATAGAATTTGTGTTTGTGTTAAGACTAAGAATAATGATGTAACCTTGGTTCATCATCCTTCTAAAACTCTTAAGTGAGTTGAATTCTTACTTAGTCTTGACATTTTGTGTGCTGATGGTTGAATCTTGGTCAAAGTGATGCTAACACATCAATGAGTTGTACACTTGAAGCTACAAGCATCAAGGATGACAACCGTGATGAGCATCAAGCACCAAGAATCCCACCGGAGCACTTGTTTACAGTTTTTAGGGGTCTGATCAGACTCTTTAGGCTTCTGGAAAATTGATTTTCAGATAGTTCGTTTCGAGTAGATGACTTTTCGTTTAAGACTCACCTAAATCCGATATACGGTTTAGGATTTATAGCCTTTCGAAAATCACTACGCCTTTGTAACGTCGTGCAGAAAAAATTCTGACCTACTCGCACTTAAACCATCACCACGGTCAAACGAAGATGAGTTAGGTTCTTAAAATGGGTTAGAAGTTAGAGGACTCACATACGGAGCCTTGGCCACTGACTACACATCTTTTCGATTTGTATAGAGGTCGTAACAGCTGTCTAAACTCAGCCTATTGTTTCGATCTCTATTCTGGTTAAACTTACTTTAGCTATGATGAATGATGATGATGATGATGATGATGATGAAACTTAGACTTAATTTAAGCACTTTTAAACTTTTGGGGACAACATACTGACTTAGTGACCTTTGACTTAGGTTGACGACCTTTCGGACCGACTTACTGCTTGCATACTTTTCATACCGACTTTTACTGCTTATACACTGTGAGTTATAGCTTCCCTTTTTTACTTTACTATTTTTGGGACTGAGAATACATGCACTTTTTATGTTTTACATACTAAACACGAGTACTTAAACCTTACATATGTGTGTGATATCGGCTAAAAATACACGTTTTTACCCCCGATATTGAGTCCCAAAAACGTAAAGTTCAAAGCTTTGTCGGCAAAATAATCGCTTTTTCGATTAAATTTGTAGGTAAAGTAATTACAAAGACGATGCAAAAAGAATCAAGCGAAACGGAGCTAAAACGAAGATTCTAGAGCGAAAACGGTGAAAGACAAGAAATCAAGTTACGATCCAGGGAATCAAGGCTGACCAGCACACCATACGGGCTGCCATACGGGCTGCCATATGGCCTGCCTACCAAGTGCCCTCACCAAATGGCCTGCCATCAATACGGCCTACCAAATACGCCCTGCCATACGCCCTGCCAGACGTATTTTGGCAATTTCCAAGTCTATTTAATGGGTCTTTGTCATTCATTCCAACACACACCTCTCTTCACTCTCTCACTACAATACACTTTCTCCCACTAGAGCTTTCAAGGCCTTCTCACCTCCGAGCGGGAAATTAAGTACCCGGAGGCAAACGCCAAAGATTGTAATAGGAGCGGGCTAGAGGTTGTCAGCACTTGTAATGGTCCAGATCTCGTCTGTAAACAATGAATGCTTTCCTTAATTTAATAAAGTTATTATCTTGAGTTGCTTTCATCTTGCATGATTATCTATCTGTTACAATTGTTTATCATGTGTTGAATATTTTATCTGAAACTTGTCATATTGTTATGCTGAAACCTTGACGGTTTAGAAGTTTAATTTACGGATCACCCTTTCTGCTTATTCACGTGGCTATAACCTAGTATTAGGACCTGATCAACCCTAGGATACAAGGTAAGTAGTTATGTGTGCTTAATGTCACCATAGGGATATAGTACCTACGTATGAATAACCAATTATTCATCATAGAAGAGCTGCCCATTTAGATTGTGATTAGAGTTAGCAATAGAGAGTTCAGTGAACAATAGCTTACTCAGAAGCATGATTCGCGTCAGAAGCAATGTTCTTGAGATATTGTAAGATGATCCGGGGTTGAATAAGTGATCGCAAAGGAGAGACTTCTATCCCAATTAGCAGTACCTTAGAATATCTAAGATTGCACATCTGTTAATGTTAAGGCATAGCATAGTGATTTAGTGGTAGGATATTGCTTTAGTTAGACAACTAGGATTAAGAAAAGCTGATACGTTCCTTTATTGGGTAAACCACTTTGTTCATGTACCTAGGATTTCATCCATAAGGTCGTTCAAACCTTTCAGGTTAATGTTGGGAGTAGAGATACCTGTCTTAGCCAGAATCTTCAAAGCCTAAACTCTTAGTGACAAATCAGTTAGGTTCACAGCCCAGTTGATTGAGGTTTAGTGTTTATCCTAGGAAGTTAAACTCTCGCGATAATTCCCCTTCGAAATTCTATTCTTCACGCCTATCTTTACTTTTATTGTCTAATTACTATTTTGTCAAGTTAATCTATCACCTCTTATCACTAGGGTTAACTATATAGGCACTTTTGTCCCACATTACCGAGCAAACATATAAAAATACGTACCTGAGTTATATTTACCACTTACTCGTTAAAAGGAAGACAAGTAGGTGAGTTATAGCTTGGAACCCTAGCTAAATATAAATAATAAAACAACCACTACTCGCCCTCGTGGTAGCTGATTCTGACGTGCCGCGGCCTAACGACACCGCGAAAATAAAACCGTCCGTTTTGGCCATATCACGGGAGTAAGTAGAGTTTTTGGCGCCGCTGCCGGGGACCTTATTTTCTGTTTGTTAAGGTAATCGTTGGTTCTATCAAGATATCTGAGATTCTTGAGTGGTGTCTAAGAAAGACAATTATACACGGACTTGGTTATTGGATTTTCCGAACAGTCTCCAATTATATTGGAACCAAAAGGATCCTGCCTCTCCGTTGTCTGCCTGGCCACTTGTTTCAAAGATAAATTGACAAGAATCACAAATGCTTAACAAGCAGAGAGTTTGTCGGTATAGGATTTAAAGTCGCCATTATAGTAAACTCGTTTCAAAATTATAAAATATTAATTATGGTTTTAATTTCTGTAGTTTCCAGTTCAAACTTAACCGACTACGAAGAAAGTGCGAATGGCAGTTGCTCTCCCACAACTTCGGAAACCGGCGTAGTTTTTCTTTATAAACCTAAAACAAATCTAAACCCTGATGAGTCTCATCAAACTTAGTTCTTGATTCTTGTAGTCCAAGAAGCCGGATAATTTCATCTGACTTAGAAATTTCATTGCTTTTGGATAAGTTTTACTCAAATGAACCAGGATTCGACCCTCTTCACGATCCAAAAGGGAGGGTCAGTCTTAATGAACTCCTGATTATGGAAGATGAGATACGGGAAGAATATCCAACTATTTTCAACTATCCAGACTTGTTCGAATTTAACCCTAAGGAGATACGAAACCCTGATAAAACAAAAGCTCTGTTTATTGGAAATCTGTTAAATCCTAGTAGAAGGTTAGACGTCTATAGAGAATTCATTAGGCACCTCTATTCCTCAGACTTCCCATTTTCAACATTTCAAATCAATCTGTTAAAAGAGCTGCGTTCTCAGACTCGTTTTCTTCACAAGCTGTTAAAAGAATGTGGGGATGACCTTTTCGTCAAGTATCGGGATGCAGAAATTAATTTCAAATTCAATTTAGAGTCATTCGTCAGTTTTCTCCCTCACTTCACTAATAAGGAAATTTCTCCAATTCACATAAACCGTTACTTCTCGGCAATGATCTCTGAATTAGAATTTTGGATTGAAAGCAAGAAACCTAACCTTATTTCAACCTACGGAAACCAAGATTTCTTCTACTTTGATCCAGCCTCATTTCTCATCAAAAGATTAATTGAAGCTTTTCCAAATTCTACCGAGGAAAGAATACATTAGAATTTCTTCGCAAAAAGAAAGGAAGCATATTCGGAACTCGTGCAAATCCTCACTATGTCAAAATTCCCATTTACAAACCCGCAAAGGAAGATCATTTGAGAAATATCTTCAAACTTTAAATTTACTATCGGTGATCCTGACTGCGCGGAAGATCTTTTATTTCAAGACACAGTGGCAAAACTTCTTTTTGAACTTAATTATAGAGATACTGGGCCAAGGGATGGAATTTCAAACACTAAGAGAGTTAAAAGGGCTTTGGTTAAACTTATGGACGATATCGGGGATTTACAGAAGCGCGAGTGCAAGATGTTAAGAGATTTCGAAATATTTTCAATACACTCCGCTGATTTGCTCTGGATGGTCAAAGAAGCTTTAAACTTGTCTTTCTTTCCGCATCATTTTTGGAATTTAGTTGTAGAACCTGTGTAATTTGTGTTTTTAATAAAAATAAAATATTTTAATTTTTAGTTGTCTTTTTTTATTTTAGTTAGCAATATATCTTGGAAAAAATAAAGTATAAAATAACCGGATTTAAATCTGAGGTATTATTTTATTTATCTTTTCTTAAAGCCCTTTAAATTTTAAAATCATAAAAATTTAAAAATTGTGCAAGTCGGATTGGGAAAATAAGCCCGCGAGCTGCACGGGCCTTTTCTTTTCCTTTTTCCTTCTCTTTTCTTTCTTCTTTCTCTCTTCTTTTTGATTTTCTTCTTCCCCTTCCCTGTTCTTGCGATCGACGAGGCACACACACACATACCACACTCAATTTTCAACCAAAATCGACGAATCAAAGCCTGAAACTTGTTCTCTCTAGCCTCCTAAACTCGATTCCATCATCAATTTCGCACAAAAGGTACTCTTTCTTAATGAAAATTCGAATTTTCTCATAGGGTCAAATTTTTGACTTTTTAGAAAAACCTTGTTTTTGACACAATTTTGGATTCCTTTATGCTTAGATAGATAATGTGATTACTTTGTGTTAGTTTTTAGGCTTGATTGAGATATTTTGGATAGTTTTTGGCTCTCGACTCACTAGTTGAGATTTTAGGGTAAAATTTGGTGAAATCTTTGGAAACTTGATGTTTTGCTAGCTTAGTGATTCATTAGGAATGCTTACAAACTGATTTTGGAACAAAGTAGGCTTGTTTGCTTAAATTTGATATTTTGGTCAAACTACACGTAATTAGGACTTCGGTTTTTCCTATAGTTAAAACGTTTTTAAAACTTAGGATTGCTTTAAAACTAGTTCAAATGACAAAATCATTGATTTGCTCGTGAAAATGTAGCTTAATCCTTGATTTTCCTTATTTTGTACGTTTTGAACAAATTTATTATTTTTCGGTCAAACGGCTCTAATCTTTGACTTTAACATGTTATAGCTCAAGTTCGATGATTAAAAATATTTAAGGTAATTAAAAATGGTTGTTAGGATCATTTTATGCTTAAAAATCATCACATTTGTTTCAAAATTGCTTATTACGACTAAATGGCTATAATTATTATTTATTGCATTATTTATTGTAATCACGGGTATACTTTGAATTTTGCTCAAAAGTAAGTTTATAGTTCGTTTAAATGTTGTTTGTGGTAATTTTGGCTATATTTGACTATAACAGGAAATTGGAAAATCCCATTTTTAAAGCACTCATTTCGAATTTTTTTCGAAAAATATAGGCATTTTTGGATTCTAAATCTAAATTTTTGGAACATAACCTATTTTACTTGATTTTCGCAGATGGCCAATCGCTTACCAAATGATTACGAGTTGCCCCATTATCTTCGCGGGCAAGAAAATCTGGATGATAATGAGCCATTTATGAGAGTTTAGATTAACCGAAATAAAGCGGGCAACAAATACATCAATTGGACGATATTGGAACAATGTGGTTGGGCCGATGAGCTCAAAAGAATCTTGACCTTCCAAGCCGAGGGTAGAATGCACCGGGCATGGAAACAGTTGTTTGAGTTAAACGAAACAACATACAACGAGCCATATGCAGAGTTTATGGCTACCTGGAATTTTGATTCTGATGTTGATCCGGAAGATTATAATGATCAGGAGTGTATCCATTTTCGACAGCAAAACCACATGTATCACCTGACTCTCGCACAGTTCGCGAGACACTTGGAGTTGTATAAATGATCGCAGCTCACCCGGCCAATATTCAGGAATGGATCTACCACCTTGAATCACATGGATCATCAAGCTTTCTGGCAAGAGCACACCACTGATAACGGGCCATGGCAATCGGGTAAAAAGGCATCCAAATTCGCCAACCCCGTACTCCGAATCCTCTACCACCTAATCACCAAAACCCTCCATCCTAAAGCCAGATTTGGCGGTGTTGTTACGATCAGAGACATGCGCCTGATGCACGCCATGATGAATAACCAAAATATGCAGGTGGCACATCTCCTAGCTCAGGCTCTCACCAGTGAGAAGAATTCAGCAAGCACAGTTGTTCCGGTTTTAGGGGGCGTTGTTACTAGGTTGCTTCGTAACATGCGTGTTTTGAGAAGTGTTGAACGGTTTAACTATAGGACTGGGGCCGTGTCAGAGGAAATAGGGTATAAACTGCTAAGCAGCTGGGATTACATTTGTGTTGAGGGTGAGCAGTTAATCATTCAGGCAAACCCAGATATACCCGTTTCTGAAGATCGGACGATACCAGGGGTGAGAGTTCAGGGATTCAGACCTGATACGAGGACACGGGACGGTAGGAGACGACGAGGTTCTCAGGAACCTATGGATGAGGATGATCCCACAGCACATGGACGGCCCACTGACACTGACCATCACTCATCAGTTGGCGAGGGTGATCGTCCACGATATCCACCATACCAATACCAGTACCACATGGGGGATATACCAGGACAGGAGAGTTGGTTTTTCCAGCACGCGATCCTTGAGAATTTGGATCACTTTGCGCATTATGCGGGGAGGCAATTCCACATCCCACCATACCCACATGAGTACCCGGTAATGACAGCCCACCGTGATCCTAGGGAAGCAGGCCCGAGCCACCAGTTTTCAGGACCTCCACCTTCACCTACACATCACTACACGCAGCGTACAATTATTACATCTACGCCACCACCACCACCTCCACAGACCACAGGGGCTAGGGTTTTGTTGAAGAATTGTTCAGTACTTACCACGGTAACACATCTACTGAGGCTCAGGAGTCGGTATGGGATCTGGCGTTGCACCGACAGACGACTGCAGGGATTGCACAGGGTATCGATAGTATGGACGTTACCCAGCAGTGGGGTAGAGGTAGAGATTTACAGGAGGGTATGGGTTAGCAGACAGGGTCGATGGTTTTCACGAGCACATCATCACTTAGAGGGTTAATCGCGAGATCTGATGAGATAGAATTTAGAATATCCTCGGGCATGAACACAGAGGAGTTAGCAGACCAGTTTGCCACGGACGAGGAGATGACCAGCGAGGGTCAGTCCAGATTGAGGAACCCAGCCAGGCCCCGCACCAGCGTAATCTATTCTCCTCCATATCCACCACCTCAGCCGTAACCATGTTTACTTTTGGAAACATTCGTAACATTATTACTGATGCTACATTATTTTATATTTCTGTACGCCCGGTTTCGGGCATAACTACTATATGTTTTAGTATGTATGGTTGCTTTTAGAATAAATATTGCATGAATAAACGTCACAAAACAAACGACGATCGAGACCGTACGAGATGGAAGCAAATGGAAGTAAGGACGCCTTGAACGAGGATGACGCCAGCACAAGAATTGAAGAATCCATAGTTAACGCGCCATCCAACTGCACGTCTTGAAACCATAGGGGAGTACTACGTCTTCATCACCTTTTCAATAGAATATACGCAAACTACTATACCACTTTAAAAACTAAGTGTGGGATTGGCAACCCCACCAACATAAACTTTTTATAACAAAACGCCTCTTTTAAAATTAAAGTGTGGGATACTCCGTATCCTTAACATTGAGGACAATGTTATTTTAAAGTGTGGGATAGCAAATGTTGCACATGGCGATTCTTGTAAAATCCTCAAGTTTTTCAAAAATTTAAAACTTTCCGAATTATAAAACACTAAGGATGATAAAATTCTATAAAAGATCAAAAAGTTTTTGCTACAAAATAGACAAAAAGAGTAAAACAAGGTTGAAAACTTTTTGCGAAAATCAAAATCAATTTTCCAATAGAGCATTACATAACAAAAGGCGCAATTCGACCTGCTATAATTGTTGTGAGGCACCCCCAAATAAGGCTTTATAAGCACTCATTTTTAGTGCTTCACTATATTTCCGTTGAGCGCGCCGATGTTAACATCTCGAAATCAGAACTTGCTCCTGATCTACATTTCGGAATCACACATTTTGACGAGGATGACTAAGTTAAAACCTTAGCTATTCGTGAAGACAAAAATAACCTCCGCTACACACCTTCGTTTCCATTTTTCGCTCCGCAAAACCATTTCACCTTCTCTTATTTACTCTATCCGCTTCACAATAAATAAATCCCGACTAAATCATTCTTTTTCGGGAAAACCTCCAAAGTCGCACTAGAAAAATGCGAGCATCCAATCCAATTATCGAAAGAAGATCGCCAAAAGGAGACCTCGAAGAGAAAAGCAAAAGATGCTTTCAAAAAAAAAACTAGAGAAAAGTCTCTATGAATAAAGGTTCTGAGAAAGGGAGCAGAACCAGTAAAGATTCGAGAAAAGAAACTCCTGGCAGTCAAGAAGGATGCTCACCAAGAAATTCCTGACAAAAAGCTAAAGGGATCGCCAAAATCAATCTTTCAAAAAAGTAACTCCTGTCTATCAAAACCCTTCGCACTCTAGAAACTTCCAAACCCCCATCTCTTCACAATTCAAGCTGAGTCGATAACCGAAAATTCTCGTAAATAAGTAATGGAGATTTGAGTCTTGATCAAGCCTATGACGAAGAATGTAAGCATGACTGGCTAAGAGTGACTTCATTTCTTAGAACTTTAGGACACCCTAAACACTTTAGTGAAATGAGTGACCCGAGTGAGATAGCCTCAGTTATGTAACCTCCTCTCATGCTTGCGGAAAGAGATTCGAGAATAGCAAAAAGAATAAAAGCTAAGTTTTCGCTCTTCCGTCTTGTGGAACAAAAACAACTTGATCACTACGGATTAAAGTCCTCACTGTTTTAAGTTCAGAAGTTTGCTTGAGGGCAAGCAAAGTCTAAGTGTGGGATATTTGATATCGGCTAAAAAGTCACGTTTTTACCCTCGATATTGAGTCACAAAAACGTAAATTTCAAAGCTTTGTCGGCAAAATAATCGCTTTTTTGGTTAAACTTGTAAGTAAAGTAATTACAAAGATGATGCAAAAAGAATCAAGAGAAACGGAGCTAAAACAAAGATTATAGAGCGAAAACGGTGAAAGATAAGAAATCAAGTTACGATCCAGGGAATCAAGGCTGACCAACACACCATACGGCCTGCCATACGGGCTGCCATACGGCCTGCCTGTATGGATACGGCCTGCTAAATACGCCCTACCAAGTGCCCTCACCAAATGGCCTGCCATCAATACGGCCTGCCAAATACGCCCTGCCATACGCCCTGCCATGCGGCCTGCCAGGTGTATTTTGGCAATTTTTTAGTCTATTTAATGGGTCTTTGTCATTCATTCCAACACACACCTCTCTTCACTCTCTCACTACAATACACTTTCTCCCACTAGAGCTTTCAAGGCCTTCTCACCTCCGAGCGGGAAATTAAGTACCCGGAGGCGAACGCCGAAGATTGTAATAGGAGCGGGCTAGAGGTTGTCAGCACTTGTAATGGTCCAGATCGCGTCTATAAATGGTGAACGCTTTCCTTAATTTAATAAAGTTATTATCTTGAGTTGCTTTCATCTTGCATGATTATCTATCTGTTACAATTGTTTATCATGTGTTGAATATTTTATCTGAAACTTGTCATATTGTTATGCTGAAACCTTGACGGTTTAGAAGTTTAATTTATGGATCACCCTTTTCGCTTATTCACGTGGCTATAACCTAGTATTGGGACCTGATCAACCCTAGGATACAAGGTAAGTAGTTATGTGTGCTTAACGTCACCATAGGGATATAGTACCTACGTATGAATAACCAAGTATTCATCATAGAAGAGCTACCCATTTAGATTGTGATTAGAGTTAGCAATAGAGAGTTCAGTGAACACTAGCTTACTCAGAAGCATGATTCGCGTCAGAAGCAATGTTCTTGAGATATTGTAAGATGATCCGGGGTTGAATAAGTGATCGCAAAGGAGAGACTTCTATCCCAATTAGAAGTACCTTAGAATATCTAAGATTGCACATCTGTTAATGTTAAGGCATAGCATGGTCATTTAGTGGTAGGATATTGCTTTAGTTAGAGAACTAGGATTAAAAAAAGCTGAGACGTTCCTTTATTGGGTTAACCACTTTGTTCATGTACCTAGGATTTCATCCATAAGGTTGTTCAAACCTTTCAGGTTAACGTTGGGAGTAGGGATACCTGTCTTAGCCAGAATCTTCAAAGCCTAAACTCTTAGTGACAAATCAATTAGGTTCACAGCCCAGTTGATTGAGGTTTAGTGTTTATCCTAGGAAGTTAAACTCTCGCGATAATTCCCCTTCAGAATTCTATTCTTTACACCTATCTTTACTTTTATTGTCTAATTACTATTTTATCTAGTTAATCTATCACCTCTTGTCACTAGGGTTAACTATATAGGCACTTTTGTCCCACATTACCGAGCAAACATACAAAAATACGTACCTGAGTTATATTTACCACTTACTCGTTAAAAGGAAGACAAGTAGGTGAGTTATAGCTTGGAACCACAGCTAAATATAAATAATAAAACAACCACTACTCGCCCTCGTAGTAGCTGATTCTGACGTGTCGCGGCCTAACGACACCGCAAAAATAAAATCGTCCGTTTCGGCCATATCAGTGTGGGTGATATAACGGCACAAAGATTCCCCTTAGCACGGTAACGTTTAATCATTGGTTTTTGAACCGGTGAACGCGAATATTAGATATGGATCCATAGGGTTTGACATCCCCACTCGGGTTAGTCGCGCTAGCATTTAACGGGTGTTTAATACTTCGAGGACATACGCACTCGCCAAGTGTACTTTTAGGGGGTATTATTATTACGTTAAGTTAGTTACCGGGTGCCCACGGATAAGTATATACTTTATCATACTGATTTGAATTACTAATTTAAACTGCTAGTTGAAGCACTGAAATCTCTTGGTCTACATTACATTACTTATTACAAACAAACTATAGCTCACCAACATTCGTGTTGACATTTTAAGCATGTATTTCTCAGGTGCTTAGACGTTGTTGCTTCCGCTGTTAGACTTGCTGTTATAGTCTTGGTGTTATAGACTTGCTGTTACAGACTCGCTGTGCTAGACTTCCGCTGCATTACTTAGAGATGTCTCAATCATGGAACTTTTACTTTGCATTCACAACTTATGTTACATTTGAACAATGGCTTTGTAATGACCTTTGTGTCACGTACTTATGTTAATGCTTTCTATTCATAGAAGCACGTTATCTTTGTAAAACATTTGACGTTGGTAAACACGTCACCTTTTCATGAATGCAAAACTTGTTTTAAAACAACATGTAGTATTATACCGTGTAATGGACCTGTTGTTGATGATCCGTATACGATGGTTTTGTACGGGGTGTCACATTTGGTTTCAGAGCATTGGTTGTAGGGAATTAGGTTGCATTAGTGAGTCTTGACCGAGTCGAGTAGGATTCTCTAATAGGACTAATCTACAACTTGCTCGTTCACTTGTTTCTGCGGAACCTGCTGCATGCTACTGTTTACTTTTACTGTTATACGAACTTGCTGCATGCTACCGCTTCCTTTTACTGCTATGTGAACTTTCTGTATGATATGGCTTATTCTCACTACTGCATGCTACCATCTGCTTTTGATTGCATGTTACTTCTGCTTAATACTGTTATTATTGCCATGCTATGTACTGCTGCAGACAATCTAGGCTGCTGTAGTTATTATGCCTGATTACGTTCTTTCTACATGTCTGCTATTCGCTGTACCGACTTGGAAAACTTATCTTTCCTAGTTCAGATGTTTTTCTGAACCCTTTTCCCACTCGTCTAACCCTGAAGATTAGTATTGTAATCCACCTGTTACTACCATTCCACTGTTCCAGAGATCGAAACATTACTTCACGCAATCTAGGAGGAGTACCCCTTGGATTACACGCCTACTAAAGTTGATCCTCGGAGGAGGAGATATGTGAGGACTTGTCGGAGTAACCGCACCCCGAGCTCACTCTAATTAGCCACGTACAACATATGAACATTAGAAGGTTGTTCAGTTCTCGTAAGTTGACTCGTATCCCGTACGCTTTCATGACCGTCACTTATCTCTTTCATTCTTCACCACTACTCGACGATCTAACGACACTTCTGGACTTAGGTCCCTAACACTCTTAGGCATTGGAGAAGTTGGGAAGGCATCTCCTTTCACAAGGTTAGAGTTCCTTCTACTCATGCTCAGCCATACCCATAGATTTGGGAGTCGCCTCAAGACATATCGTATTACTACTTGCTACACGTACAACCCGACACGAGACCCAGATTGAATTTCTAAAAAGGAACCTGACGATGTTACCTGAACCCGAACATTTTGAAGAAATTTCGGGGCATTTAGGCATTGATGCATGACCTACGGAACCTGCGCACCTACACTGAGAAACCGTGACATTAATTATGTAGATTTTGTCTTGAGATAGAATAGATAAAGTACCGTTAGATGAAATTGAGTAGAACTGGAAGTGATCACGTTACATTGACCATATGGAGTGATATTGGAATGAACGTACGATTTAGTACAATATAATGACACCAGGCCAGCATAATTATAT
Organism: Rutidosis leptorrhynchoides; assembly: GCF_046630445.1. NCBI lineage: Eukaryota > Viridiplantae > Streptophyta > Magnoliopsida > Asterales > Asteraceae > Rutidosis > Rutidosis leptorrhynchoides. Next base: position 255,619,438 of record NC_092340.1, read on the forward strand.
TGAAGTGAATCATGCAGAAGTCCCAATGTTACTATATAAGGAATATGAAGTGATTCAAAGAAAATTTTGGTAGGAACCACTTGATTATACGCATTATGGTCTGTTAGAGGTAGGGAAAGAATAACCACTTAGCCCATATACTATACAAGAAGGGCCTTGATTGATAACTCGAAAATTTGTTATAGATATAGACACCTTGGACACTTAAGGAAAAAGTTCTCAAATAGGAAAAACTTTGGACTTACTTGCGGTAGAGCAATCATTATCTCAACTCTGGAGACTCGCATGGATCCTGATTTTAGTTAGGGTACGTTTCGTCACAACGTTTTATTGTCTCGGAATTGTTTAATACTAGAGAGATAGAAACCTTATATCTAAGAACCTTAGTGTTATGGCTAATAAGCCATTAACAACCATGAGAGTTAAGTATTCTATAGGACAAGCTAATGGTAAGCTGGCAGAAATAGAGGAATAATTTAAGGTAGTACCTTAAAATTAACAGGTGGGTCATTTGGAGATGACATCATGCCAACAAAACTTGGAAGTTTAAGGTAGTAGTGGAAAGGATTAGTTACCTACGCATAAGCAGATGTTATTTGAGAAGATAAATAGAGTTTTTCACGGTAGTATAATAAGATTTGGTTGGGATGGACCTTACGATTAACCTAACACCCATCAATTTGGGAAGCTTGATGTATAAGTTGGAATGGACTTTAGGATTAACCTAATACTCATCAAGTTAGGAAGCTTTATTGAAATAGTTGGAACGGACTGGCTTTCAAGGATGAAAGCGAAAGTTATTTATAGTAAGAAGATTATTCGTACACCTCGCGAGAATGGTGAGCCATTAATAGTTTACGGGGAGAGGAGTAGCCCGAAATCCCACAATGGAAATGGGAAGGAATAACAATAGATTTCATCACGAAGCTACCGAAAACGGTAGGCAGTTATGACACTACCTGGGTTATTGGTGACCGTCTCACCAAAACTGCTCACTTTCTAACCATGAAAGAAACCGATACAACGGACAGCCTTGCATAACGATACATAAAGGAAAATGTATCCCGTCACTTCAGCGATTCAAATTCTATCTTAAGGACTACCCAAGAATCTTATTTGATATTCATTCTTACGCGACTCTGAATCCTAACTTATTTCGAGAGATTTCTTATTTGATGATAATCACACCATCACCCTTCTTACTTCGATATTAGTCATACCAGTTCGAAATTTTCCAAAATCAATGAGTGGTTAATTCCCATCCTCATACTCTCCCATTCGTATCTCACTTATAAGCAACAACTTCACACTTAAGCATTTTTGGTCGAAGGACTTATGCCCTACTAATAGACATCAACCACATTTAAATTTAATAGTTTTTATTACCTCAAATATCACCCGAAATTTTCAAAATCTTTTACTCAATCCTTATCAATCTTTTTCCAACTTGTAACCTCTGAAATATGAAAATTTTGTTTGCCAAAATTTTACACACACTATTTTACTGTGCGATCCTCTCAAAGTTTTATAAAAATAAACTTATTTTATTGCCATTCGTACAAATTTTAGAAATCATATATGTAAATAATTACTTATTTTTGACTAGTACATATGAAATTTTACTTTCACTTTTACAAATCAATTCTTTTATTCAAAAGGTATTTTACTTAGAATAGTCTATATTTACTAAGAACTTCGTTTCTTTTCTTACATTGTCACCTTAAACGATTTCTATAAAATTTTCGTTGCTTGTTATATAAATTTTTTCGTGTTATTCGTATCCAAGTCATCATGAAGACTTTACAACCATCGAAATTGAGAGATTCATGTGTGTGTGTGTGTGTGTGTGTGTGTATGTGATAAAGGCACTTACTGCCACGTCATGCAGAGCCTTTGGGCATCCACTAACACTTAAACCGTTCAAAATTATTGTGTTACCCCAAAGATCTTACTTGTCACACATGTCGGAGTGATGCTCTTTCTTACATAACTCGAAGTCTTGACTTATTCCAAGAGATTCTCATCTAGTGATATTATCACCATCAGTATTTCGACTTTAGTATTAGCCATAACCTGTTTGGCATTTTGCAAAGTCAAGAAGCGATTAACGTTTCATCCTCATGCTCTATCCTTCATACCTCACTTTTTAGCAACGGCTTCGCACGTGAACATTTTTAGCCCAAAGACTTATGTCCTGATAATTATCAAAACTACATTTAATTCATTAGTTTTCATTACCTTGTAACATGTCACTCGATGATTCAAATATTTTTCACTCGATCTTTTTCAAACCTCTGAAATACGAAAAACTATGTTTATCCAAATTTTTACACGTTGTTTATTTGTGTGGTCCTCACAAGATTTATGGATAAATGAAATTAATAAAAATTTTCTGTCACTTATGCGATTTATAAAATCATATATGTATGTATATAATTAAGTTAATAAAATTTACCTTTACTTATTTTGGTTAGTACATACTAAGTTATACCTTCAAATTAATTAAAAATCGCTCATTTATTGAGTTGTTTAACTTAAGTCAAATAGTTTTGTGCAAAATGGTACACATTGTACATACTTCTAAATTTACTAAAAACTTCGTTTCGCTTATGCTGTCACGTCAAACGTTTAAAGGTTTTTCAAAACTTCCTTGGTTGATTTATTAAAGGTTTTCGTATTAGACTACACCATGTATGGATCACACTATTTCTCGTCCTCTGTTTAGGGATGAAGCTTACGATTAAGATCTTTGTTAAAAATTCTAGAGCCACTTTGGATGGCAGTTTTATAAAATTTGTTAGGAAGTCTTTGTGCTCATAAGATGTTCCTTTTAAGGTTAGACATGACAAAAACGCGGGCCGATAAATCAGTTTTCTGAGGTACACTCAGTGGTCACCCTATTGTAGGAAAGGTACTAGGAAGGTTTCTACTCTCAATATTTCACGATTAATCGTAACACCCTCGTAAACATCATTTCTATGATCCAGTACGTTGAGGTACAAGAAATCACTTTTGAGATTCTTTGGGGAGTAAACCATTCTTTATGACCTAGGGTTCACGTAGCTTCTCATCCGCGCATCCCCTTAAGTATAAGGAATAATTCAGAACAACCCGCTCGAAGAGTCCACTTTCGTTCAAAGATCACACCTTTCGTGAGATTTTCTTTCGGAAATGTAATATAAAATACCTTAAGAATCTATGAATCTTGTTATCCTCTTAGAAGGGACTGCTTAAAACGTCTATAACACTGATGTGGTTACTCTATATATTTCTTCTTTCGTTGGTTGCAACTATATGTTGTTCTAGTCGATGTTACCCCTAACTTCAACATGTAACTGAAAGGATATAGTTACATTATGGAACTGTGATTTCATTCCATCCAAGGATAAGTTCACACGCAGTATGTTGTGATCATCATGTTTTCCATCCTATCTGTCAGCTTTGTATTGCGACATAAGCGCTCAATGTTTTAGATGAGTTTAGTAACATTCATGATGTATTTCATGCATTCAGCTTACTGAAGATGCATGTAAGGCTAAAAACATCATCTTTCCTTTTGTGGGTATATATTCGGATGACATATTCATGTTAGCAAGAAAAAAAATCAATTTGTTGATCTCTTAGGCAAGAGAATTAATTAATAGCATAATACCTATTCTTATTTCTATACGCCCAAGTACCTTTCAAGGTAAATAACTCACTTCTGAGCCCACGAGTCTCTCAGAACTTTGATACGCTCCTTCTTATTCAAATACGGCACCATTGTTGGTCACTCCTCAAAATTTCGGGACGAAATTTTCTTTAACAGGTGGGTAATGTAACGACCCAACTTTTTCGACTTACTTTTGTGCTTGTTACTTTCTGCGAAACTGCGTATTTGTACGTACTGAGCTATATTATAGTCTGGGATCTTATTTCATGATTTATTACTTTTGTTAATACCTTACAACGTGCCATTAAGTACGCAGTTACTTAACTTGATCCCCGAGTGCTTTTACGACCGTTGGTATCACTTGACGTTTGAAACGAGCTATGCACTTGGTACACGTTTAACTTTTGTCATAATTGGGATATTATAACTACGTAATACTAATTGTTATTTTATAATAACAATTACTTGGGTTTTTGGATGCTTAATTACGCTTAGTAATTTACTAGAACACACTAGTTAGTCTTGTTGGACGTTCTACCTTGTTGGACCTTAGCTCATCCTACTCTAGCTAGTGGACTATTTAATTAGCCCAATTATTAGTGGATTATGACCCAATTATATGTAAGACAAATGCCCATTTATAAGAGCCAACATACTAGCATTTTTGTTTACCATCATCACTAATGTTGCATGGGATCCCAACATAAGCACCAACTTTAGACAACCATTAACCAAAAAGCAAAAGTTTGTCCCCTTTGTCCCCCCCAAAACCCCACGGCCACCACCACCATGCTACCCCATCACCTCCTATAAATACCATGCTAATTCCTCACATTTCACACTTGATCTCATTCACAAATTACACACACTTACTCTCTTATTTTCTCTCTAGTCTTTCTTACTCTAAAAATTGTAAGTTTTAAGTTTTATTTCTCTTCTTCTCCTTCTTTCATACACGACATCATCATCATCATACTTGGATCAAGCTTTTTAGCTTTTTGATCTTGTTTTATCATGTAGATTCAAACTTGGGTTTGAATCCTTCAAGAACATGGAAGATTCAAGCTTTCTAGCTTTGAATCTTCACTTATTTTGTTAGATATTAATCTTTTAGCTTATAATCTCTTTATTTTGTTGTAAAGATCAAAACTTGTGTTTATGGTCTTCATGTAACTTGAAGATCTAGCTTCATGCTTCAAGGATCTTCAAGAACATTCAAGATTCAAGCTTTCTAGCTTTGAATCTTCATTACTTTTGTTAGATCTAAGCTTTCTAGCTTATGGTCTCTTTATTTTGTTATAAAGATCAAAACTTGTGTTTATGGTCTTCATAAAACTTGAAGATCTAGCTTTATGCTTTCAAGATCTTCAAGAACATAAAAGATTCAAGCTTTCTACCTTTGTAATCTCATAACTTTTGTGAAAAGGATCCAAGCTCTCTAGCTTAGGATTCCATTACTTTGTTTGATCAAAATTATGTCTTGTTTGTTTGATTGAATGAAAGTTTGTAGCTTTTGTTGTAGATAGAATTTGTGTTTGTGTTAAGACTAAGAATAATGATGTAAACTTGGTTCATCATCCTTCTAAAACTCTTAAGTGAGTTGAATTCTTACTTAGTCTTGACATTTTGTGTGTTGATGGTTGAATCTTGGTCAAAGTGATGCTAACACATTAATGAGTTGTACACTTGAAGCTACAAACATCAAGGATGAGAACTGTGATGAGCATTAAGCCACCAAGAATCCCACCGGAGCACTTGTTTACTATTTTTTGGGGTCTGATCAGACTCTTTAGGCTTCTGGAAAATTGATTTTCAGATAGTTCGTTTCGAGTAGATGACTTTTCGTTTAAGACTCACCTAAATCCGATGTACGGTTTAGGATTTATAGCATTTCGAAAATCACTACGCCTTTGTAACGTCGAGCTGAAACATTCTGACCCACTCGCACTTAAACAGTCGCCACAGACAAACGAAGACGGGTTAGGTTCTGAAAATTGGTCAGGAGTTAGAGGACTCACATGCGGAGCCTTGTCCACTAAATACGCATCTATTCGATTTGTATAGAAGTCGTAACAGCTGTCCAAAGTCAGCCTATTGTTTCGATCTCTATTCTTGTTAAACTTACTTTAGCTATGATGAATGATGATGATGATGATGATGATGATGATGATTATGATGATAACACTTAGACTTAATTTATGCACTTTTAAACTTTTGGGGATAACATACTGACTTAGTGACCTTTGACTTAGGTTGGCGACCTTTCGGACCGACTTACTGCTTGCATACTTTTCATACAGACTTTTACTGCTTATACACTGTGAGTTATAGCTTCCATTTTTACTTTACTATTTTTGGGACTGAGAATACATGCGCTTTTTATGTTTTACACTAGACACGAGTACTTAAAATTTACATATGTGTGGGTGATATAACGGCACAAAGATTCTCCTTAGCACGGTAACGTTTAATCATTGGTTTTTGAACCGGTGAACGCGAATATTAGATATGGATCCATAGGGTTTGACATCCTCACTCGTGCTACTCGTGCTACTCGCGCTAGCATTTAACAGGTGTTTAATACTTCGAGGACATACGCACTCACCAAGTGTACTTTTAGGGGGTATTATTATTATGTTAAGTTAGTTACCGGGTGCCCACGGATAAGCATATACTTTATCATACTGATTTGAATTACTGATTTAAACTGCTGGTTGAAGCACTGAAATCTCGTTGTCTGCATTACATTACTGATTACAAACAAATTATAGCTCACCAACATTCGTGTTGACTTTTTAAGCATGTATTTCTCAGGTGCTTAGACGTTGTTGCTTCCGCTGTTAGACTTGCTGTTATAGTCTTGGTGTTATAGACTTGCTGTTACAGACTCGCTGTGTTAGACTTCCGCTACATTACTTAGAGATGTCTCAATCATGGAACTTTTACTTTGCATTCACAACTTATGTTACATTTGAACAATGGCTTTGTAATGATCTTTGTGTCACGTACTTATGTTAATGCTTTCTATTCATAGAAGCACGTTATCTTTGTAAAACATTTGATGTTGGTAAAGATGTCACCTTTTCATGAATGCAAAACTTGTTTTAAAACATCATGTAGTATTGTACCGTGTAATGGACCTGTTGTTGATGATCCGTACACGATGGTTTTGTACGGGGCGTCACATTTTCGTTGTACACTTATGTTCCGTTCTCATCATCGACGGAGAGGAGTGTTCCGTTGTATTCGGTGATCGATGCGATTAATTTTGGCGCATAGTTTTCATGATCTAGGCATTTCATGAACTACTCTCGACCGAGGCGAAGCCAGAATTTACATATAAGGGTGGTTTATATGAGACTTAGAAAGTTGGGCCATTTAATTTACATATTTTGGACATAATATTATAATTAAGATTTGAACTTTTAGGGAGACTTACAATTATTTGGACATAATAATACAATTGAAACTTAGGTTTTGATTGGGCATTGGGGGAGGGTGAGCACCCCTCAGTTCCCCTTGTCTCCGCCCCTGACTCACGAAGTCCATGTTGCTGCCGAGCTGGAGTCATGTGCGACTACACCGATGTGAAAATTTAAGAGTTCTGCAATTATTGATGAACCATTCTCAAATTATGTGATGTGGTTTGTCGATGCCATTACTAGAGACTACATGTATCATTTCAAAATAAATTAGTTTCTTTAGTTACACGAAGTGGGTTAGCTTTTCGAACCATATTGGCGGTATCTAACTGGTTACCATATTCATCCTATGACATTATAAAAATTGGTTAGGAATAGTGACGTCATTTCGCGACGAGGTTACATGAACAAAAATTAGTTAAGGTTACCAATAGTATTGCGGTTGAGGCCTTGCATCCTCAAGATTCAAACATTATATATTAAAATGGCCGTGAAAATGATCGAAAACGATCATGGAATTATTAGATTAGACCGCTTACATCTAGTTAAAAGTCCTCATCTTTTTCAACAACAACAACAACAACAAAAAAACTCAATCCCACATATGTAGGGTATAGGGAGGTAAGATGTTGACAATCATTCCCCTATCCTAGAGTAAAGAGAAGTCATTTCTCTACCAAAAGTGAAACACTCCAAGAGTGGAGAAAGTCCTCTCTCTCAATGTTCTATAAATAGAGAGATTGCTTCCGAATGGACCTCCGACCAATAAGTAGGTGAAAAAAAAGAAAAAAAAAGTGTGAGACGCCATGAAAATGGTAGAATCAAATTTTCAACGGTTTTAAAACTACCTAAAGATCAATTTAGGCTCTAAGCGGGTAGTGAAGTCGCCAATAAATCGACGTTTGCTGTTGACCCGATTAACAGAGCCAAAATCTTTTTCGATAACATGAACATGAAAAACTTCTCTTTCATCCGTTTTATGATTTAATGATTCGTTAAAATGTATGTTATGTATTTAGCTTATTCTGCTACTTTTTCTTTTTCGTTAATGTATATTTAAAAATGATAAAAGGTAGAAGGTATTTGCTGTTCGGGCTGTTCGTAAAGGCAAGTAATCCGACCTCATACTCTGATGTACGTAGTACAACAAGATTACCAAAGTCATGCATCCTCAAGGTTTAAACATTATATATTAGAGTGGTCATGAAAAATGAAAATGGTCGAAAAATGATCATAGAATTATTCGACTAGACCGCTTACACTTAGTTAAAAGTACTCATCATCTTTTTGATAGCATGAACATGAAAAAGTTGATTCTTTCATCAGTTTTATGATTTAATGATTCGTTAAAATGTATGTTATATATTTAACTTTTCCTGCCACTTTTACTTTTTTGTTAATGTATATTTAAAAATGATAAATGGTAGAAGGTTGTTCATGTTCGAGCGAGTAACCCAACCTTATACTATGACGTACGCAGTCCAACAAGATTAATGTTATGACAACTTGTCTAGCGCACCCACACCAGCGGAAGCGAGGATATAATTTGTTTGAGACAAACTTGCGTGAAATAATAGAAAGCAAATAAAGTAACTGATAACACGACGATTTAAGGTGGTTCGGCAAACCCTGCCTACGTCCACCCCAAGAGTCTCCTTTATTCTTATAATATAAAAGAACCCGGTACAAGAAAAAGTACACTATGAGTTAAACCCAAACCCAAGCCCCTTAGATTTTAGCATAAATCTAAGTTTCTCGTACACTCTTTTACACTACTTACAAGAATAAAACTCTCGACCTCACAAATAAACATACTCCGTTGATATTATCGATCAACTGTGTTTTCTCTCATTTGTGATACTTGATCCTCCCTTGGATCACTTAATCCCACTCTTGGATAATCTTCTCATCCTACATTCTCATGTATTTATAATGTATCTTCATTGTGTGAATACTCCCATGTGAAAGCAACCAACAACTACGACTTGACTTTGTATGTGAAAACTAAATATTCAACATAGCATGCCATCCACTTTTTCCACACTTCCCATTTTAGTTTCATACACCAAAAGTCTACAATTATTTTGCCATGCCTTAAATGTGAGTCAAATATTGGACACCGTCCAACAATCTCCACCTTGACTAACATTTATCTTTTTCGTCACCTAAAATACTATCAACTAGTACTTTCACCATTGGTCTCCTTGTCCCCGCTGCACACACCTTGAATCACCTCGGCCCTGAACCCCGATTCAAATAAAACCGGCCAATAACCATGTGCAGCTAACCCCTTTCAACTTACCTAGTTGACACCGAAGAGGAGTCTCGAATCACCTCTTTCACCACAGTAGGATTTTCCTTCTCACCATCGTCTACCTTGGTCAAACATGTCCCAACATGTTCCTAACCTGTTTCCCGCGTGCACACTTTCAAAACCTTCGAGACACGAGTACATTTTGTACTCGTCACCAGACGATATAAACCCTCATACTTCTCTCGCTTCATCAGGACCTTCACGCCACGTGTGATTTTCATAACTCCACCTACGGCCAAATAGCCGTATCCTTGAGAATCCAACACGCATAAGAAAATTAGATTCTTGCACATCCTTGGTGCGTACGCCACACCACCAAAAGCGTAAGCAGCTCCGTGAAACAATTTTATTTTCACCATGCAAACACCCTCAACATCACATGTTGAACCATCACCTAAAGTCAGCACCCCGCTTTCTTCAACATTAGTTTATCAAAATAAGCTTCCTTGGAACACATATGCATCGTACAACCAGAATCTAAAATCCATTCATCTTGAGCAGAAGTAGAACTTTTGGAGATTGTGAGAACATCTCCCACCGGCACAATAACTGCTACCGCAGCCGATGAACCCCCAGATTTACCTTCACCATTCCTTCAGAGTGGACAATACTTTCTGTAGTGACCCAACTCATGACATTTGAAGCACTGGATACCCTTCACGCCGTCACCTGATCTAGACCTACTGTTATCACTAGATCTCTTCTCGGCAAATCTTCCCCTTCCATGACCAACCGTAGCAAACCCATGCTCAAAACGGTCATCGGATCTTCGTTTCTTATCCTGCGAACTAGGAAGAGAGGCAAGAAGAATAAGAGTCTTATCTTCTTCCTCCTTTAAACCTAAACTTATTCAAGTTGATTAACCAGACCATTAAACACATCCATGTGTTCAATAATATACTAATCGTCATCCGCCATCTCAAATGGCTCCACCTTAAATTGCATACCGCCGTTTCTCGCCATCTCCAAACAAAAAAACTATCCGAAACACCTGGATGCTCTGATACCACTTGTTATGACAACTTGTCTAGCGCACCCACACCAGCGGAAGCGAGGATATAATTTGTTTGAGACAAACTTGCGTGAAATAATAGAAAGCAAATAAAGTAACTGATAACACGACGATTTAACGTGGTTCGGCAAACCCTGCCTACGTCCATCCCAAGAGTCTCCTTTATTCTTATAATATAAAAGAACCCGGTACAAGAAAAAGTACACTATGAGTTAAACTCAAACCCAAGCCCCTTAGATTTTAGCATAAATCTAAGTTTCCCGTACACTCTTTTACACTACTTACAAGAATAAAACTCTCGACCTCACAAATAAACACACTCCGTTGATATTATCGATCAACTGTGTTTTCTCTCATTTGTGATACTTGATCCTCCCTTGGATCACTTGATCCCACTCTTGAATAATCTTCTCATCCTACATTCTCATGTATTTATAATGTATCTTCATTGTGTGAATACTCCCATGTGAAAGCAACCAACAACTACGACTTGACTTTGTATGTGAAAACTAAATATTCAACATAGCATGCCATCCACTTTTTCCACACTTCCCATTTTAGTTTCATACACCAAAAGTCTACAATTATTTTGCCATGCCTTAAATGTGAGTCAAATATTGGACACCGTCCAACAATTAAGGTTACCAATAGTATTGTAGTTGAGGTCTTGCATCCTCGAGGTTCAAACATTTATATATTAAAGTAGTCGTGAATATGGTTGAAAAATGATGATGGAATTATTCAATTAGACCGCTTACACCTAGTTAAAACTCTTACAAGGAATTCAGATTCCAACTACTACTAGGCTATTTTGTAACATTGAGTTGTAGCTCAACTGGTAGTGACTTGCATCTCTTAGCGAGAGGTCAGGAGTTCGACTCCGCTGGGCTGCAACATTGCACTCAATGTTATCCCTGACCTGAAGTATCCACACAGGTCTCCTTTCACTTAGTGTGGGGGCAACGAGGAGGGGGGTTTACTGGCCATGCCCTCCGATTGGTCCAGGTTTCCTCTAAGACAATAGTTGGGGGAGGGTTATGTAACTATGGGATATGAACGCGTGGGTGGTTAGGGGTGATCCCAAACTTATGTGAAAAAAAAACTAGGCTATTTTGTTGTATATTTCTTGGAGTATATTTTATTGTATATATTGTATGTATAGATTCTGTGATTTCGATGATAACAACGTTGTACCATACAGGTGTTCGTTAAATCCTGTCTTCCTGCAACCCACCTCTACTTTCATTCCATTTTCACAAAAATTTCTCCTTTTATCTTGACTAATCTGACCTCTAACGTTTAAACTTTTTTGGGGCTCATTTTGACTAAAGTTTTACCCCATTTTCCTTGCTCAAACTCACCATTTCTTCATCCAAAATCTCCTTTTCTAATCAATAATTAAATAACCCAATTGCTTGTTCCTAATAAAACAAACAATATCATTTTGGATTTCAAACTACTTCATATATATCTATTTAATTATAATATAAGAAAAAGAGAAAATCAAACAAGGATATGGTGATTCTACAAGGAATAGGGGGAGTTTTTCTAGCACTAGTTTAAAACAAGTTTCATATTAAACTTTTTTTTTTTTTTTTTTTTTTCTCTTGCTTATTATCATTAACAAATCTTGGTAACGTTGGTGCTAATGTCGAATGCCGATCTCGAGGATCCCTACGCGATCGGCATTCGATACTAATTTAACTGCTTCTTAGGACTTTTCTGATATAGTCCTCTTGTTGTTTCTTTCAAATTACAATTCTTCATTGTTTCCTTCTTTTTGTTTCCATTTTGTGTCCGCTTTGTCTTTTGGTTTGGTCGTTTAAATTCCTGTGAAAATGAATGCTTCAGAATACGATAAAGGTTTGAATGGAGAAGGAGATGTTGCTAGCAACGAAGTCGATTATGTCGAAAAAGACCCAAGTGGTCGATTCATCAGGGTAATTATTTCACCATCTTCTCATAAACTATGCATTTTAATGTTTGGTTTTTGTGAATTTATGTTCTGTATCATTATGTTTACATCTAGTAAAATATTATTGTGTGTTACCATTGTGCATGTTATAAAAGTGATCATGTAATTAATTTAGGGACAATATATATAATTTTTTTTAATAGTTGGCATATTAATCTTGATGATTATGTGAGTTAAGAAGCATATATGTTTCAAATGCACATATTTGAAATGGTGAGAATCTATCAAACATTCAAATTGTTGTAATTCAAGAGGTGTTTGATATCAACTTCAGAGCAAAAAAACACATCCATTCATTGTGAAGATACCTTAAGAAGTCATTTTCAAAACCAAAAATATATAGCATCCCCTAAGTGGCGAATCTAGGATGAAAGCTCAAAGAAGTCCAGAATTTTTTTTCCAAAGCTAATTATAATTGAAGGGTACCTTAATGGTTGTTAACCTCTAGACAACTATAAATCTTACCAATATTCATGTCCTATAGTTAAATATAGTGGTGTATACACCAAACTAGTGATGTCACGGACCCTTTAGCTCAAGGCGTATGTTCGCCCCTAATTCCCCTTATGATAAGATGTCCTATAGTTATATGGCTACTACATTGGTAAGCGAATTGCATTCCCTGTTGTTCAAAATTATGTCTTGAATGTTGGGAAGAAATATGGTTTAGAGAAGATAATGATGAACTCGAAGGGCTTCTTCTTTTTCAAGTTTTCATCTGAGGAAAGTATGTTGAGGGTGTTACAGGAAGGGCCGTGGATGATAAGAACTATTCCGATTATTTTGAATAAATGGTCCCCGAATATATCTTTGACTAAAGAAGATTTAACGAAGGTGCCTGTTTGGGTTCGTCTATATGATGTTCCTCTTGTGGGATTTACTAATGATGGCCTAAGTGTGATTGCATCAAAAATCGGAAGGCTTATGATGTTAGATGCCTACACAAGTACCATGTGCAAAGAGTCTTGGGGTCGCCCTAATTTTGCTCGAGCGATGATAGAAGTGTCTGCGGAAACCGATTTGAAAGAATCCTTAAAAGGGGCTACTCCTAGTATTGATGGTGATGGGGTAACCATGGATGAAGTTCGAATTGAATATGATTGGAAACCGCCTCGATGTTCGTGTTGCAAGGTATTTGGGCATATGGATCTTCATTGCCCGAAGGTGGTGTGTGTAGAGGCTGTAAAAGATAAGCAATCGGACAAGAACTCAAAGAAAGATGCAGATGGTTTCAAAGTTGTCTTAAAGAACAAAGGAAAAGGTGTTGCAGCTGTGAACCATAATAAGGGAAACAAGGGTGGTTTTGGTGTTGGTAAACCAAAACAAAAGGTAGTCTATCGTCCGAAGGCCACTTATGATGATAATAAAAGAGGTCCGAGAGATGGAACAAGTAAGGATAAACAAGTGAAGGTTAATAACTCGTTTGGAGCTCTTGTGGATGAGCCGAGCGATGTAGAATCTGATAAAGATGAAACTGCCACGTTTATGGTTGAGAAGCATGCTCATAAGGTTACGGCCCCATTTGGCATGAAATCGGGTTGGCTTTAATGAAAACATTAATGTCTCGTGTCCTTAATGGTGTGTCGTTGTTTTTTTCTGGTTTTGCTAGTCCTATGTTTGATGTTTAGGTTTAGTTAGGTGTTTGGTTGTTTGTGAGGCCGCAAGGCGTGCTTGTGGTCGTTGTTCTTATCTGTATTTTTTATTATTTTTCATAAATAATATTTACCGGGTGAAACTCTTTACCCAAAAAAAAAGATGTTAGTTATTTTGGTGGCATAAAGATTCATGTTTTTGTTTTTCTTTTTTCTCTCAAAATTCTATGTTTTTTCGGGGTATCACTATCTGCATCTTACACCTCCATACCCCCGAGATTGGGTAATGTTGTTGTCATATAATGATTCATGTTTTTTTTTACTTTCACAGTACCCTGAAATTCTTGGCAAAGGCGCATTCAAGAAAGTGTACGCTTCCATAACTTCCCCTTTTCAATAAACCTTTTCGTTTCAAATGACTTGTTAATTATTATTATTATTATTTTTAGTTACAAGGCATTTGACCAAATTGAAGGAATTGAAGTAGCATGGAACAGGGTTAGAATCGATGATGTCTTGCAGTCTGCAGATGATTTCAACAAGTTGTATTCAGAAGTTCATATTCTCAAATCATTGAAACACAATAACATCATCAAGTTGTTTGAATCTTGGATTGATGTTAAGAAGAAAACATTAAACATGATAACAGAACTCTTTACATCCGGAAACCTTCGACAGTGAGTCTCCTAATTTAAACTAAACGCGATATTCTTTTTTCCATATTGTATTCACTTGTATATATTCTATGTCATTTAGATACCGAAACAAGCATAAAACAGTCGATATTAGAGCTATCAAGAACTGGGCAAGACAGATTCTTCACGGTCTTGACTACCTTCACAATAAAAACCCTCCCGTAATTCATCGTGATATTAAATGTGACAACATATTTGTTAATGGAAACCATGGTGAAATCAAGATTGGTGACCTTGGATTAGCAACTGTATTGCAGCAGCCGACAGCTAAAAGTTTCATTGGTAAACCCAGCCCGACCCGTTTCATCCCCATACTAAATAGACTAGTTTCAACTCAAATGGGTTTTGACCCAATACCCATACCGAATGACGTGCCACCTACTCATTCTTTCTAGGTGTTCAATGGTTCTGTTTTCGCCTTTTCGGTTTCCTCAGTTTATTCGGTTGAGTTTGTTCGATTTTGAAAATTTTGCAGGCAAAACCGAAAACTCAAATCAAATTCAAAACCGAAACTGAACCGAAAACAGATTTTGAATTCGGTTAAAACTGACAAAAGCGAAAGATCATAATTGAACAAAAATAATCATAACAAATCGATTTTAAATTCGGCTTTTATTTAGAAAGATTTTTCGTCTCTTTGTTTTAAAATCTAGTTTTAAAATCCGGATTCAAATTTGAAAAACGTATTCAAATTTGAAAACTGAACCGAAAACCAAACTAAAATCCGGTTTAATTTTTATTTTATTTTTCATTTTCATTCGGTTTGGTTTTTGGGGTAATTGATTCGAAACCGTACATTGAATGTCCCTAGCTAATTCTTTCCCTTGAATATGCAATGTAGGAACCCCTGAATTCATGGCACCCGAACTTTACGAGGAGGAATATAACGAACTAGCGGATATATATTCTTTCGGGATGTGCATCTTGGAAATGGTAACTTTTGAGTACCCTTATAGCGAGTGCAAGAATGCAGCTCAAATCTACAAGAAAGTTTCCGCTGTGAGTTATCTTCTCTTGGTTAAATTGATTGATGTACTCCATCCGCCCCAATTTCATAGTCCACCTTCCATAAATAGATACGGATAATGAAGAAAATTTCTTTTATGACTTTACTTTATGCATATATAAAACAAAAATGTAGGTAAAAAGTAGAGGTAAAACTGTAAAGTAAACAAAAAACGTGTGGTTTTTGTCCATGGACTATTAAAGTGGGATGGAGGGAGTAATAAAGATTGTTAAACTCTTATAGGCGACTTATTTAACAGGGAATTAAGCCCGCGTCTCTTGAAAAAGTTACCGATCCAGAAATTAAAGAGTTCATTGAGAAATGTCTGGTTCCTGCAAGCCAAAGAATGTCTGCTAGAGAGCTTCTAGAAGATCCCTTTCTGAAGCCGAAACATCTTCAACAACCAACCCAATATCCATTCGCAACACCTAATTCTCGCGTTATCGAACTTTGTAGGATGCATCATGAACACGAGTTTAGACTGAGAGGCACCAAATTTGACAAATACTCTGTCACTTTGGACATGCAAATCGCTGACTCGAACGGTGAGTAATTTCAACTTTTGCATTATTATCTTTTTTTTGTATATGAATAATATGTAGTCCTTAAGCTTATTACCAGTTGCAGGTCGGGTAAGGAACATTGATTTCCAGTTTTATTTGAAAACAGACACTGCGTTATCAGTCGCATGTGAGATGGTTGAACAACTTGAGTTAGCTAAGCATGATGTACCTTTTATTGCTGAGTTTATCAATGAATCAATTAGAAGAATTTTACCTGGTTGGAGACCATCGAATACAAACATTTGTGCTAAACAAGACGCCTCGACAAACATACCTGTATGTTTTCTTTCATACTACCGACATCCCATATTTATTGCCTACGTACAAAAAAACACGCAGTTTAAGAAAAAAACTGCTTACATTGTTCCTTCAATATAATTCTAACTTCACAATCTATAGATTTTGATTGGTTGAATTGAGGATTCGACAATCAATTTGGCACATCTTAAAATGCAAATGTGGATGCTAATTTGTAACTTGATTTTGATATTAAAAAACAGGCGTTGGGATACACATGCTTTGTTAACTCGGGCTATGAACAAGGGCCGAGTCTTGGATATCTGAAAGAACTTTCAAAAGTGAGAGGAATATCAAGAAATGGTTCGTTTCTTTCGTTACGTGAAAGTGATGAGGTTAAGGTGAGGGTAGAATTAGAAGCAATAGAGGCAGGGTATAGACAATGTTGCAAGGAGATGAAAAGGGCGAAGAAGAAGGAAGTTGAAGTGATTAGAAAGAGATGTATAATGTAAGAAGAAAATGAATATGTTGTATTAAGAGTAAGAGGAATTATGTTTGGTGCCAATGCAATGCAGTGCAATGTTGGCCCCTTCTTATAAAATTGATCACATTACTAATAACGTATTAATCTATATGATCATATACAAAGAGATAAATATCAATAGCAAGTAAATGTGATTTATATATGATTAACCATATAATAATATGTGTGATAACACTATTATATGAATACTTTAATGATGTACAATGAGAAAACTATATATATATATATATATATATATATATATATATATATATATATATATATATATATATATATATTCTCATATTTAAGTTTTGTGAGAACAGTTCTGAACCAATCATTTATTATTATATTAATTTATAAAATACTTAATTTAAACTTAATATAATAAGAAGGAAGGGTACATATGGAAATTAAGTCCCCACTAAATTCGGTCAACACCATTGGATTGTAACCGCTCAAACTTCAATTCAATTAGTTACATGCCATCTATTACTGTGCATCCTCATCCTCATTGTGGAATTAGCCATACCCACCAACTAAAGAAATCATGATACATCCACTTCGATTTTATTTTTGTAGGAATAAATTTGGATTGTTTATTAAGTGATGAAAGAATTGAGTTTAGTATTTATTGAATTTAATCTATCTATTATAAATGAAAGTTACCATCTTATAACATATCTTCGACATTTCATCTCTACTGTGGTACAAAAATTAAACTTCTCCTCCATATTAATATCCTTATGATTAACAACAAATACTTGAAAAAGTCTGCATATCCAGCCGTGCATCCAGATTCACTGCCAATTTTACCGGTGCATCAAAAGTCATCGTCAAACTTACCGGGTCATCCACGCTAAACGACAAAGTCACAAGTGCATTCAAATTCACCGTGAAACTCACCGGCGCATCTAAACTTCCCGCAAAACTCACCGGTGCATCCATGACCATTGCCAATTCGTTGTTGCATCAAACCTTGATGACGATGAATTTGTCTTATATATATATATATATATATATATATATATTGGAATACTATGATTTGTTAGTACTACTTTTTGGAGGCTTATATTGAAAAGAATTTTCTTTTTTTTTTTTTGTTGTATCTGAGTATCTCTAATTAGGTTTGTAGTTCTTATTAAGAAAATAAATCCAAGTTCTCTTTAAATTTATGGATCCTTTTTATACGTTGATGCAATGATGCATCTTTTTTCATTTTATTATGTATATATAATATATGCATCATCTTCTTTATCTCTGCTTTAAAATAAAAGGTGAACGTGGCTTTATATATCACTGACAACATTTAATTTAAGTATATGGGGAAGCAATATACCAGTAAAAGTTACGGTTTGTTTAATATTGTTGCCGTTGGAGAGAGGTTAAAAAAAACAAAATGCCTAATTTATCGATCAAATAAGTATATCCCTTTAATACCCCTGTTCTCACGAAAGTTAAATGGTGAGAACGTTCTTAGGGGAACATCACCCTATATATATATATATATATATATATTTTAAACGGCAATATATATATTATAAACGCAAAAGTTGCAAAGTTCTCACAAGATGGTGACTAAATGATGCCGAAATAGAATCATATGCCACCCTATACTTACATCTCAATTACAACGCGAAATAATAAGAAAGATTAATGATTACAAAACTAAGAGATTAGGATTTTGCAACCAATCTAGCTACTCGATATTTTTTGATTTATTTCTTTTCGCTATCCATTCATAACTCTTCACTTGTATGTCATTGAGAGCAACCGGCGAAGACCAACACACTCCTTTAAAAACCTTTAGATTTCTATTTTTTCAAATGAGATAAACGCTAGTCCACACCATAGCTTGCCATATCTTTTCACCCACACTCGAACAAGGCAAATAAGAGCTCCCACATAGAATGTTGTCGATATTATGCTGTGTCGAATCCATGCCCCACCATTTAAATACTATATCCCAAATTTCTCGAACCAACTTACACGAGAACAAAGCATGGCTAACCGTTTCAACCGCATTATCGCACAAAGGGCAAAGGACGGAATTAAGGTCAACACCCCGTTTGTCTAATTCAAACAAGACGGGAAGTCTCCCCCTCCTTGCCCGCATATTAAAACACCCACTTTAATTGGAACCAAGTCATTTCTAGTGTTATTAAATTAGAAGCATTCAGAGGAAAACACTTAGCCATGATTTGCTTTGTAAGAGATTTAGTTGTGAATTTACCGGACCCGCATAAGTTCCAAGTCCAAGAGTCCTCTTTTTCAGGCGCCATCTTAAAAGTCGAAATCAATCTTTCCAAATCCTCTAGCTCCCCTTTCGTCCTCCCTGTGACAACCCGCAACCAAAACCAATTCGGTGAGCACCGATGACCATCCCATTTAACTCTATCCGCAACCGCCACGTTCACATTTGTCTCTAACAGCACTAATCTTTTGTATATATCTTTTAGAGCATTTTCCTTGATCCACGCATCCTCCCAAAAAATTGTACCTCTTCCATTACCGATTAGCTTTGTAAAAGATTTAGAGAAGTCAACACCTAAGCCATCAGTCTCGAACCCTGTTTTGACAATTTTACTTCAAGTAGTGTTAGAGTACGCAGGAGAGTTAAACCCACCCAATTTTAAAGCCCCCGAAACCCCATAAATACTTTTGATAACAGTAACCCACGAGGAAATGGGTTCGGTAAGAAACCTCCACCACCACTTGCCGATTAATGCAAGATTTTTGCATTTGAGAGTGCCGAAGTTAAGACCGCCATCCGCCCGAGGACGGATGACATCTTCCCATTTAACCCACGAGATTTTTGACTCGTCACCCGCCCCACCCCAAAAAAAATTTCTCCTCACACACTCAAGTTTATTAAGCACGCTAGTCGGAGCACGGAAGAGTGAAATGTAATACAATGGCAAACTATTGAGAACCGAATTAACGAGTGTTAAACGTCCACCGAATGACATCGCACGAGCTTTTCAATCCGATAATCGTTTCTCGAACTTATCAACTACCGGTATCCAACTTCTGAATTTATTCATATTAGCACCAATAGGCAAACCAAGATAAGTAAACAGGAAGGAGCCAACTTTACAACCAAAAAGATTCGCCATAGATTCCACCTCAATTTTATCGACGCCCACACCAAAAAGATTACTTTTGTTGTAATTGACATTAAGACCGGAACACAATTCAAAGCACTTAAGGAGTTTCATGAGGTTTTCAATGTTATCCAAACTCCAAGTACCAAAAAAAACCGTATCGTCCGCGTATTGAAGATGGGAAATTGGAATTTTTTCATTTCCAATTCCACCCCACTATAAATATTCTTTGCAACCGCCGATTTTATAAGCCAATTAAGTCCCTCCGCCGCAATAATGAAAAGAAAAGGTGAAAGAGGGTCGCCTTGTCTTACACCCCTCCCGAGCTTAAATTCTTTTATCGGAGAACCATTAACGAGGACCGAAATAGAAGCCGTCTTCAAGACGGATTGGAAAATGGGCCAAATTCAAACCGGATTGGAAAATGGGCCAATTTCTACCCCACTACCTCTACACTACCCATCTTGCAACTGTTATTAACATCTTGAAGCCCATCATTAGCCATCACCTGTGACGACCCGAAAATTTCCAACCAAATTTAAACTTAATCTTTATATAATTCTGACTTGATAAGCAATGAATTTTAATAAATCTTGAACCTCCGGAAAGAGTTTTACACAAGCTCTTGGTCACCCTTTTATTTCGACGATTCACGAACGTCATAACTTGATTTAATTGTGTCACTGACATTATATGTTACTATTTAAATGACGTAATTAACTTATGTTAAAATGTATTTACATATAATGTATTACGAGTGTAAATACATCCTTACAAGTATTGAATACACATTATAATATACCAATACATATAAAGGATAGCTATACTCGTATTTCCGTTCAATTTCCTCAAGAATTCTACTACCATTTATACGGTATTTTTACCCGTATTATACACAGCTTCTAGAAGTATTTACTATTGGTATATACCAATAGAAATCTGCAATTATTTGTGTAATATGTCATCCATGACCTAATCAATTTAATATGTCATGCATGACTTAATACAATTTAACTTATCTTAGATATTTTCACTAAAAGCCAAAATTATAAGCTTATAAATAAGGACCATTTTAACTCATTTTTACTCCACATTTTCTTAAACTAAACACACACACTTGAATGCTCTCATATCATACTTTAATCTCAGCAACTTTCCTCTTCATAATCAAGGTAAAATACTTCTCAAAATCCTTGTTCAATTCCTTGTATAGTTGCTATCTTATTATACTTATAAAACTTGTAAAAACTAGAACTTGTTTTGGTGAACACCAAGCTTGTTTGAAAAACTAATCTAATCTTTCTAACATAACTCTAATAACACTTATTTATATGTATTATGATGTTATATTAAGTTAATATAAGAACTTATAACTTGTACATATAAAGAACACCTTGAAACTTAACATATATCCTTTAATCTCCATTCGGTAAAAAGCGGGCTGTTTTGGGTTGGGAATTAAAAACTTATCTTAGACTTTGAGTTCGAGGCTAAGACTTTGGAAATATGTTAATATATGTAAATAAGACTTCCAGTATTGTTTTCATGATTTTAGACAAAGTGAAAGTATTTTATCAAAAATCATATATTGGGTGGATGCCGGGATTTTTCCAAATCTGTCCACCGACACAAAAAGAGGTTAAAGCTCTAAAAATTACTACTTGAGATGAACTTTTAGAATTGGTTTTGTAAAATCTACTTCTTAAGGAATCCATATCAATTTGATTCACTTTAAACGGAGTTGTAATGAATATTTGGCGAGCAAAACAAAATCTGCTAAAATTAACGTTGTATGGACGAAATTTATATTATAAAAACTATATTAACCATATCCTTGTTAACTTTTACTATATCCTATATATATATATATATATATATATATATATATATATATATATATATATATATATATATATATATCTATATATATATATATATATATATATATATATATATTTAGACATGTTATCAGTAGTATAACAAAATATTATAATCTTGGTTAATTCTGTGATTGTATATATGTATAATAATATTCTTGGTACGTCCTAACACAATAATTATACAATACATTTTGATAAATCCTAAGACAATACGTACACAATACGTCTTAGTTAATTCTAAGACAATACGTCTCTAGGTTGATGCAAAGATAATACGTATACAATATGTCGTGGGGTAATTCTAAGATTATATATATACCGATTATTGGACTGTTGGACATTTCGAACTATTTTGGGCTACTAACAAAGGACTACTAACATAAAAATGTTAAAAATTAATATATAAGTATTCTATAAACTTGTTTTATTTTATTCACATGTCGTATTATTATCTGAATCATTATTATTGTTATAGGTTCGTGAATCCAAGGACGACGGCCATATTTTTAATAAGCTGAAAATTTATTATTAATATACTTTTACTACCGTGAGTATATAGTCCCATTTTTAAACTCTAAAAATATCTTGGGATTAGAATACATGCATTTTATGTTTTACGCCATGGACACAAGTACTTAAAATATATTCTACGTTGAGTTGTACCACATTGCATATCTTCGCTAATAGCTTGGTAACTAATATTTACATGTTGTAAGAACATGTAAGCGTGAATCCTATTGATAGATCTATCGGGTTTGACAACCCCAACTGGGCTAGTCGCTCTAGTATCGTAAACGGTTGCATAGTACTTCATTTTTACTACACTTGGTACAGTGTAGGGAGATTTCATAATCAAGGGAATATGCCACATTAATGGTTAAGTATGGTTACCGAAGCGCTCAACAACTTATAGAATACTTTTATACACTTGCGAGTGTAAATATATTTATAACTATGAAATCATGTGGTCTATATTTATATCGATGCTAAACCTATATATCTCACCAACCTTTGTGTTGACTGTTTAAGCATGTTTATTCTCAGGTCCTTAAGAAAGTCTTCCGCTGTTGCATTATCTGAGCAAGCTGTGCATGGAGTCTCATGTTTTCGTTTAAATGAAGTGTTGCATTCAATAAAACCTTCGTCATGTATTATATTCAACTTTTATGTCACGTGTGTAGTATTTGGAAACCGATGTATTATGGGGATTATTTCTTAAATAATCGCCCACTTGTTTAAAACATGCATTATGTATAATAATGGTGTGCTTTTTATGAAACGAATGCAATAATTTCTAAAACGTATCATATAGAGGTCAAATACCTCGCTATGAGACCAATGAATAATTTCTGGAGAAGTGTTGGGAATTGAAGCATGAGTTAGTATAATATAATGACACCCGGCCAACGTGGTTATATTATAGTAAGTCATGCTGAATTTCTAATGGAACGTGATGATTCACAGACCTTACCCTCATCATATGCCATGTTACACGACTCTTTCATTTTACTTAACCTCTGAACATATCAAGAAAATATATTCTTGATAGTCCTATCTTTTCATGATTCTGGTAATTTAACAAGTCAGATCGTGCTATTACCATTTCTTTCTTAGAACGTTAGCCATGATCATTCGAAATTCAAAGATTTAATCTACAAATCCGAGACGTCTTAATCGCTTTACTTAGAGACAGAAAGATAAACAAAAACATGAAGTTTCAGAATATAAATAAGAACGATAACAACAAAGAAATTACAAACCGTGTATATCAATGCTTATAGCAATATAAAGATACGGGAGAATGATAAATACAATAATTCCTAGAGTATAGTAGAAGTAAAAATGTTCTTCTGGTGGAAGATTGAAAAGAAAAATGACTGTATATATGGTCAATATAATAGCGAAGATCAATATAGGATTGAGCATATTAACAATCTTTTGGAAGTATGAATTGAGGAAGAAAGTATAGGAGTGGTGAAAATAATGAAACGAAAGGGGTTAATTTATAGTGAAAATATCAGACATAGTAATCGAGGCAGATTACGAATTTAATTAAAGAAAATCTTAATTTCCTTAATTACAGGAGAATCAAATCTTATACAGATTATGAAGATTTCTTTAAATCCCTTGAATTCCGAAAAACGACTATAACTATTTCAAAAGTTATGGCAAACAGATATTTCCTCATTTCAATCTTTTACGATAGCTTCGTTTATACTCTTCCTATAATCGAATCATTTTATCTATATTATTCAAAAGTGATAAAACTCTATTTTTCAACTCATATTCATCATTACAATATTCTTGTTGTAAACAATGACGATCTCTATCAAATTTCATGACTGTATTTTCACGAACTCCTCTCTGTTTTGTCTACCCTAGTGTTGTGGCATAAAACGCTCAAGGTTTTATATGACCTCAATACTATTTATAACACATTTCATGTATCCAATTTACTGAAATGACTTGTAAAACATCATCAGTCCTTTCTGGGAAAACCTAATCAATGACACTCGTGTTATTCCCTTGAATGACCTCCGCATTAATAATAAAATGCACTTCGTAGAAGATCCTGTAGAATTTATGGATCGTAAAATTTAAATGCTTGAAACAAAACAATATTCTATCTGTTGGAATTCACGCAAGGCCCCGAGTATACCTGGGAACGTGAAGACGAAATAAAACGAAAATATCCCAACCTGTTTACAAACAACGCCGACTGATGGCAACAACTAAATTTCGGGACGAAATTTCTTTTAACGGGTAGGTACTATGACAACCCGGAAATTTTCGACTAAATTTAAACTTAATCCTTATGTGATCCTGACACGATAATCAAAATCAGTTAAACTGAATCTCAAAATTTTTTAACTGTGTTCATAATTTTCATTGAACCTTGACTAATTTCGACGATTCACGAACAAATAGCTGTAAATAAAAATGTATATATTTAAATATACATATTAAATTTAATTATAAGTAAAAATATCATAATATCACTTTCATCATTATTATTAACATTAATAATAATGTTGACATCAGATTTAATAACCACAATTTGTTGTATTAATAATAATATTATTATTATGATTATTATCATTTTTCTTAATAGTAATATTATTTTGATATTTAGTAATATTATTATTATCTATTATTTATTATTATTGTTATTATTAATATTAATATTAATATCATTAACTTAGTTTATATTATTATCATTATTATTATTAAGTGTATTATCATTACTAATATTATTATCATTATTGTTAGTATTAGTAATATCATTATTATTATTATTATTATTTGCATTATTATTATTAATATAATTATTATTGTTATTATTTGTATTATTATTAATTATTAATATTAATTAAAAAAATACAGATAATAAAATTAGGTATTAGGTAATCTACTTTTTATTTTTTTATATATCATGTTACCTGCTTTTATTTTTTTTAATATTTTTCTCCCTCCCTGATTTGAATTCTGTCAATTTTTCTTGGTATAAAACTCGAACCATACCAATTGTTGAATGATACCAAACGAATTTACACTATCAAATATCAATTACAATTAACTTTAACAGCTTTTGCATTGTTGAATTTAAAAAAAAAAAATTGAAGAACACAGTCTGTGCTCTGTACGCGTAATTTTTTCTCAAAGCCCCGATTTCGAATCAATTTACAAAATCTAAAACTGCAGTATTGTTAGAAATCTTTTACTTAATCTATCTGCAAAATCCCAAGTTCCAATTTTTCCTATCGAGTTCCAATTTTGGAGTCAAAGATAATTTTCAAAAAGTCAAACGTTGTGTTCTTGATCAAATTCGAGTTTGTTTTGATGATTCAGATTAAATTGATGATTCATAAACTTTCTATGAACGATTTAGAATATATTTCATGTTATAATCATGGTCTATAACTGTGACAACCCGGAAATTTCTAACCAAATTTAAACTTAATCTTTATATGTTTCCAATATGATAAGCAAAGTCTGTAAAATTGATTCTCAAACTTTTTCAACTAATGTTATATATTCAGTTAACCTTTGACTATTGACCGACAATTCACGAACATCTATTTGTGTATATATATATATATATATATATATATATATATATATATATACACACACAATAAGTTGGGATATTAATTATTCATAAATAACTTGCAATGTGTATTTAAAAACTGATTTATGTATATTAAATAAAGATATATACATATATATAATTTCAAGTTATTTAGTAAACGATAGTAACATTTGTTTATTGATTTGATTGATATTTAGATAATTTAACTAAAATGTTTAAGATGAACAAGTAAAACACTAATTAACTACAGTAATTTCGAATTGCTACAGTACCCGAAAAGCTACAGTGTTTTCGAAAATCACTATTTGCTACAGTAAAATCATTTTACTATAGTGTTTTCGAAAATCACTATTTGCTACAGTAAAAACGACTTTGCTACAATAAAACACTATTTGCTACAGTAAAAAACACTATTTGCTACCGTGAAAAATATGTCGACAAACAAGAAAACAAAACATATTGGGTGCGTACCAGCTGGCCATGCGATCGCATGGCAAATGGGCATGAAACCCATGCGATCGCATGGGGTTGATTTTCAGGACAAGTCTATAAAGCTCGTCGATTTCAGGTTGCAGGCACACACACATATTCTTATCTCATTCTCTCTGTATTATTATTATTTATAATATTATTATTATTATTATTATTATTATTATTATTAATATTAAGATTAATAATATTAATCTTATTATTATTAGTATTAGTATTATTATTATCTGTAACAGACTCGTCCCACATCGGTGGGAGAGGAAAACAAAGCAGGGTGTGGATACCTCTTCTGGTATGACGCGTTTAAAACCGTGCGGGTAGGTGCGATCCGGGGAATGTGTCCTGTCGGTGATCGGCCTGTGGCCCAGAGCGGACAGTATCATACCAGTTGTGCTGCGCACTCTGACATGACGCGTTTTGAGGGTGTTTACCCGAGAAGCAAATCCGTGAGGTAGAAGTGTGATCCG
Organism: Rutidosis leptorrhynchoides; assembly: GCF_046630445.1. Classification (NCBI taxonomy): domain Eukaryota; kingdom Viridiplantae; phylum Streptophyta; class Magnoliopsida; order Asterales; family Asteraceae; genus Rutidosis; species Rutidosis leptorrhynchoides. The sequence continues at coordinate 255,646,459 of NC_092340.1, forward strand.
GGGTTGTACTCGTGCGCGGGTAGCCCGTCGGTGATCGGCTTGTGTCCAAAGCGGACAATATCATACTACGGGCTGATGGTGATGTTACTTATGGTATCAGAGCTGGGGCCCGCATCGATGTGCACTGCGGGGACGCAGTGTCCTGAAGGGGGGTAGAGTTGTAACAGACTCGTCCCACATCGGTGGGAGAGGAAAACAAAGCAGGGTGTGGATACCTCTTCTGGTATGACGCGTTTAAAACCGTGCGGGTAGGTGCGATCCGGGGAATGTGTCCTGTCGGTGATCGGCCTGTGGCCCAGAGCGGACAGTATCATACCAGTTGTGCTGCGCACTCTGACATGACGCGTTTTGAGGGTGTTTACCCGAGAAGCAAATCCGTGAGGTAGAAGTGTGATCCGGGGTTGTACTCGTGCGCGGGTAGCCCGTCGGTGATCGGCTTGTGTCCAAAGCGGACAATATCATACTACGGGCTGATGGTGATGTTACTTTATCAGATATCGTTACCGTTATTATTAGTATTATACATAAAATACTACAACTAGGTCATGAGCGTATTATTTCAAAACGGGTTTTTTTCGAGCGGGATAGAACTAAGAAAATTATGGGTTATAGCTAAGGAGGTGATGGGTATGCTTCGGGGTATTGCTCGTGAGATCAAACTAATGTTTATCATCTCCGTTGCATCTACATACTTTCCTACAATATTGAATCACAATATTGATACGTGAGCATTCACATCTTATCTTTTATATATTAATAGTGTATCCATATCTAGTGCTCAAGTATATATGTTTATGCATGCTTGTATGCTTTAATTTGTCGTTAGATAGTTTATGATGAATCGCGAATTTGATACATATGTTACTGATATAAAGTATATGATATGCATGTTTTTGAAAAGCTGGCAAAAAATTATTAACTTTTCATTTAGAAATCGCATGATTTCGATGAACGGACTAAAAGATATGGTCAACTGAATTATGGTTAATGTTAATTGAAATTGTGTTTCAAACTTTACATTAATATTTAAACAACTTGTCTATGATATTGATAAATTGAATTTTTAAATATTACTAATCGAATAAATGAATTTCTATATAAAGCACGTCTCGTTTTGCTGAACAATTGTCAAGGTTTACTGTCTTATCATGTTTTAAAGCTTTATAAACACTATAATCAGATTTTACAAGTATTGGAAAACTATGTGAAATAATAAAATATTTTCTATTGCCATGATAATTCAAATATAATACAGCTCCTGAAATAAATAATATTTTGAGTTTGATAAACTATAAATTCATTCAATTATCAAGACTTATACTATGTTAATAAACATGTAGAGATTTAAAGATCATATTGGGTCAGGTTAACTTTTGAGATGACTTTTGTTAACTTTTGTATGTCGGTCTCGAGCATTAGGATTGTGATACACTATGACCCGACCTAGCTTGTTAGACATGTATTGACCAACATATGTTCTCTATGTTGAGATCTACGGTTATTTTACATTCCGAGTTTCGGTTACATTTCGGTGAATGAACTTATATGCTGCTAAGGTGAGTTTATAGATCCCTTTTTAAATGCTTTAAATATTTTTAGGCTGAGAATACATGCAATTTATTTTAAACGCAATGGATACAAGTACATACTAAATTCTACACCGAGTTTGAACCAAAAATCCCTTAGCTTTGATAACTAGTAACTGCCGGTTATAAGAACTGGTGGGCGCGAGTAGTTATATATGGATCCATAGGGCTTGACATCCCCGTCTGTTCCAGGTTTAGAAACCTTAGCCTGAACTATAAAACAGACGTATGCTATTTGAGTTTAGTACACGTTGGATTGTCTGTATTGTACATGTTGGTTGCATGTATGTTAAAACAGGGGTACTTATTATAACGTTAAAGTTTAGTTACCAGGGTGCTCAATCTTGTAGAATAATCTGATAAACGTTTCGGATGAAACAACTGAAATCTTGTGATCCACCTTTATATACAGATTATGCGCAATATTAAAACTATGAACTCACCAACCTTTGTGTTGACACTTTTAAGCATGTTTATTCTCAGGTTCCTAGAAGTCTTTCGCTGTTTGCTTACACGTTATACAATCTATGTGCATGGAGTCATACATGCTTTATTCGAGAAAACTTTGCATTCACAAAATCATCACCATGTATCTTATTTGACTGTATTGTCAACGGATGTATTGTTAGAAACTATTATATACGATGATTGTCTATACGTAGAAATCATCAGATGTCGAAAACCTTGGATTTATATATTCATTTATGGTGTACCTTTTCAAAAGAATGCAATGTTTACAAAATGTATCATATAGAGGTCAAAACCTCACTATGAAATCAATGAATGATGTATTCGTCCAAATAAATTTGGACGGGTCATCACAGTTGGTATCAGAGCTTGAGGTCATAGGGAATCAGAATTTGCATTAGTGTGTTTAACTGGTAATTGTTAGGATGCATTAATGAGTCTGGACTATGACCGTATCTGTTTTTACCGAGTTTTGCTTACCATTTATTGTCGGAAATTACTTGCTTATCATTCCTAAGTCTAGACATGTCTTACTGCATTTACTGCATAGATAGTGTATCGACAAAATTCATATCTTAGCGTATCTGTTACTTTAAACTTTTCCTGACATCTTCTGAAAATTTCTCCGTAATTTATGAGATTTTGGTATTATATATACATATGTAAATTATGTATTGAAGAATACCAAATCTAAGTCCTATAATCTATTTCACATCAAAAATCATTTCCCTGATTACATAAAATGGATCCTGTATCTATTTCAAATTCCTTAAACTCCGACAGCTATTCCGATATGGATATTCACCTGAACTCCGAAGACAGTGTAACCGGAATGGATTAACCAATTAGCCATCACCTATTCTGGATGAATTGGGGATGGGTTCGTAGCCTAATTAGTCATTGAAGACAAAAAGAAGGTGATCTCTTCCATCCACCACATTCCCCTCTTGGCGAAGAACCTGAAGCACTTACCAGCGAACCTATTCATAATACCATTTTCTCTCTCATGTCCAGAGTATCACGTCATGATTATATACTATCTCAAATTCTGGATCTTATTCATCCGCTCGTCCAAACCGCCAATCATCCTGGTGTAGTAGAAGAAGTCAACGAGCTTCGCACTCGGGTAGTGACTTTGGAGAATATGGTGCAAAGATTACAAGCACCAGCCGCATCACCGGCATCAACAATACCACCATCATCAATACCAACAGTATCATTACCACTACCAACAACAACAACCGCATCCCACACCTCAACATCACAATCTGTACCTCGAACATCAACGTCATACGCACCATAGATACTAAGGAATACCAACAACAACAAACGACGAAGTATTGATTCATAACTTCATGGAAGAAATATTCTGCAGAGAATATGTATTTTCTAAAAGTTTTAGAGATTACTTATTCTAGTTCTAATTGTAAACCAGATGAGTGAGCGAATAGAAATGATGAAATAAAACCCTGATCGGAATGGTGCACGATTTACAAGCTAGATCTATTGTACCAGCAGCATCAACAGTACCGTCAGCATCACCAGCACCATTAGTACCATCAGCATCGTCAGCATCAGCAGCATCTACAACATCACAAGCTCCGCCAGATCCATAATCACCGCAAACATCATCACTAATCAACAACGCGTATATCGTATCAACGAGTTATGAAGTATTAACTCATTCCCTCTGAAGAAATTATATGTATATTTTATATATATGAATTTTAAGATCAAAATAAATCTTTTCGTACTAAGCTATTACGTGTGAATCTTAACTACTCGATTAGTTCATGTTATTAATATGCTATGATGTACATCCTTCGTTAATGACTTTACAATCGTTAACTATAATCTTTGCTTCAACTTAATAGATTCAATTTCATAATAAATCGAGTGTATTATTCAAATACATATTTGATTTTACACTTTTATTTTCGATGTACTTGAAACTTTCCAGAAAACACCATTCGTACCTTGCGAAGTTAGCAAGAGTTCCATAAGCACCAATATGATTCACTGAGGAAATATCAATAAAACTGAATAACGAAGTATTGATTACATTAGTGAAATACTCCGCGAAAATTATGAAATCTTTAATGTTTTAGAGATTATTCATTTCTAATCTAGCCGAAAATCAAATGAGCTTAATATGATATTAACTCATTAAATCTGTATTACATCTAAAGAAAATATACATATATATATTTTCATAAAGACTATAATAAAATTCTCTGGTACAAAATATTACTTGTGAAACTTTTATCAGTATTTTTATTATTAATATTACCATTATACTAAATAAATATTATGTATATAAAAACGTATTTATAAGTAATTACATATAAGTATGTATCAACCGTATTAACAATTTTTATACAAATATTCATATATATGTATTTTTAATATATTACTAACCAATACATATTAATATAACTATATAAATATTTATCATTTTGAATACATATACACAAATTAAATATAATATATAATATAAGTTATAATATGTGAAATTATTCAATTACGATTACATGTTTTAATATATAAATAAAACTGATATAGGTTTGTGAATCCGAAGTCAACTCTGCACTTGTTCAGTGCCATCATACATATATTTACTACAAAATATCGTATCGTGAGTTCATTTTCTCCCTTTTTATCTATATTTTTGGACTGAGAATACATGCACTATTTTATAACTATTTTTAAAATAGACACAAGTACAAAACTTCGTTCTACGTGGGTTTGAATCAAAAATCCCCTAGCTTGGTAACTTTAAACATTGGTCTTTGTACCGATGGCGCGAATCCTAAAGATATATCTATCGGGTTTAACACCCTCACCCAGTATGTTGTACTAGTCAAGGATTTATATTGGCTTAGAATAATGGGTGTTTAGTACTTCAGGTTAATAAACATGCACTTGATTAGGTGTACCTATTATTATAACTCATGGGTAAAAACTTTGTTAAGGCTAGTTATCGGGTGCTCACAACATGGAATACTTTTATACACTGCGGTGTATGTATTTATTTATTTATTGAAACTGAAATCTTGTGGTCTATTATATATAAACTGAAATCACGATTTATGATAAACTTATGAACTCACCAACCTTTTGGTTGACACTTTTAGCATGTTTATTCTCAGGTATTACATAATGCTTCCGCTGTGCATTTGCTAATTGAAAGCAACATTACAACGAGTCATTTATGGATAATTTGAAAGACTCTGCATTCAAAATCATCACTGAGCATCATCTAGATGTCAATACCTCGCAATGAGACCAGATGTTGAAGTACCGCGTCAATGGCGATTTTGGCGGGGCGTCACATGAACTTCCTCCCATTTATTGGAATTTCGACTCCTTTGTTCCTTAAAATAATCTCATTAAATCTATCGGCTCGACATTGGTGAAATTGAGAATTCAGCCGGTCTGAACTAGTTCTAACTTCATTGAAATCACCACATATTTGATAACCATGCCATGCGTCCCTCAGGCCAATTTGCGAAATCCCACATACTTCTTTTTTGGATCTATTTGTTTAGAGGGTGATTATTGTCCAACACACCTTTTGCAGTTTCGATTGATGAGAAAACAAGTAAGAGGCTGAGACCTCCTAATCTTTTGATCTCTATAACGACCCGTCCTAATCCACCTGGATGAAGTCTTCAACAGATGGTCCCATTGCGAGGTTCTGACCTCTATATGCCATGAATGACTCCAAGTAATATCTCTAAAATGAGCAAATCCACAGCGGAAGGTTCCTTTCATACCTGAGAATAAACATGTTTAAAAGTGTCAACCAAAAGGTTGGTGAGTTCATAGGTTTATCATAAACAGTAAAATTCATCATTTTGATATACCACAAGATTTAAATACAGTACACATATCTCGTGTACAAAACCATTTTTCATAATGCTTAGCAGAGTAGGTTCGTATCTTTTTCTCCCCCGTAGGTTGCCTCACGATTTTTAAATAACCGTACACATATCTCGTGCACAAAAATAATACACATAACCTGTGTATAAAAATCATTCTCTCGAAACATAACATTCAATTTGATTTCATTGCTCAACATGGTAACCAACCTTAACATATAATGCGCATCAATAATATCCCCAAAACAGAACATCTCGTCTGTATAAATATATAAACTTCGAAGTACTAAACACCACGCCCACTAGCTCTTCCGTCTAGTGAACATTCTGGGTGGGGGTGCTAAACCCGATAGCTGCCTTTAGGATTCGCGTGAATTAGGGCCATACCCGTTTCTAATTCTTAGGTTACCAAGCAATAATAATCAGGGGAAAAATTCACATCAGTTGGTGGAAATCATCATGTCCACCTAATTCAATAATAATCCACAGAACTTCTGTCTGTATAATAATTCATTCGAGGAATGTTTTGCTTGTGTCTATCTCGTCAAACATTTATAAAAGCATTTCATGTATTCTCAGTTCAAAATATATTTCAAAAGCATTTAATAAAGCAGTTATAAAAACAGCGCATGTATTCTCAGTCCCAAAAATGTAAAGAGTAAAAGAGAGCAAATGAACTCACAATACGATATTTTGTAGTAAAAATATGCATACGACGGATCTGAACAATGCATGGTTGGCCTCGAATTCATGAACCTATATTAAGTATATATATATTAACACCTATAATCACGTAATTCCTCCTACATAATATTTATATATTAAGTGTTGTAGTTATAAAAATATATATATACTTTAGTTATATTTTATATCTTCAATTATATTTTATATATAGTTATTTTGTAAATATATATATTTTATATATGTAAATAATATATATATATATATATATATATATATATATATATATATATATATATATATATATATATATATATATATTATTTGTAGTTGGTATTATATCAAAAATCAGAAATTTGTTATATGTAATATTTATATAATAATGTTATTATGTTTGTAGTAATAATAATAATACTAATGATAATAATAGTGATAATAAAGATAATGTAAATAAAATTATATGTAAAAATTATGTTAATGAAAATAATAATAATGATAGTAATAATGATAATAATAATAATGATAGTTATAATTTTAATTAAAATATTAATTTTAATGTTAATGATAATAATAACATTAATAATAATAATAATAATAATAATAATAATAATAATAATAATAATAATAATAATAATAATAATAATAATAATAATAATAATAATAATAATAATAATAATAATAATAATAATAATAATAATAATAATAATAATAATAATAAGTAAACTACCTCAGAGATGTAGTCCCTAAAAGGAATGCCCAAGTCCGGGTTTGAACCCGCGGCCTCCTGCTAACCCGATAACATCACTAAACCATTCCGCCATTACGATTTTTCTGATTTAAGCCCAACCAAAATAATTATAACCCGTATTTTCTTATCATCTCGGCCCAACAGACTTTTAATAGTTCTTGGCCCAACAGGCTTAATCAAGTTCACGGCCCAAAAAGAAGTTTAATGGATTTTGATTATACACAAAACAGAAGACGGTAATCTTGCAATTCCAACTTTATTATTTTATTTTATTTTATTTATTATTTTTTTATACAATCGGTCCACTAGCAAGAAGTTCATTCTCATTAAACAAACCCAATGCAAAAATCCAATAATAAAAATAATTACGGCCCAAGATCCTTGAATGTATAACTCGTGGATTTTAAACAGATGCATGTTAAAGTCTTTGTGGGGTTCGACGTTTTGAAAGAAACAACAACATCATACATCATTCATTCGGTTCTTTATCATCATCAAAATATACTTTTAAATCAAGTGGGGGTTGAATGGTTAGTACATGTCGGCCATCAATGAAAACATTCAAAAGCATTAGCCACTATAAGATAATGATAAGGGTGTGGTGCTTTCGTGAAGAAAAAAATATAAAACAAACAGAACATAACTGAACATGGCAGATGTGGTTTGATTATGGCGATGTGGTGATTACAAGATGGAGATTGGTGGTGGTTAGAGTGAAAGTGATGATGTGGAGTTCGTGAGGAAGAAGCCAAGAAAGAAAATGGTGATCGAATTTAGAAAACAATTAAGAGGGAGAGAAGAGAGATATTGATGATTGAAAGGAAGATCGTGGTGATGGAAGCCGACGATTTGGGTGGTGGTTCGATTGGTTGGTCAGGTGGTGGGTTTTTGGTGGCAGGAAACAACAAAAAAAATGATGTAACAGTGGCGGTGGTGGCTGCAAAATGGCAGCAGCAGGTGCAGTTTATTCGAAGGTGATTGAGGGTGGTTTTTGGATGATTCAAGAATGCAGTGAAGGTGGTTAATGGTGTTCATCAAGAAGCAGAAAATTAATATAAGATGATGGTGGTTTGGTTTGAGCTGAAATAGAAAAAGAGCTGTAGCAGTTTGTTGGTTTCCTGTTAAATAATTCAAATCCTACAGCAACATTAACAGTTTAAAGGGTGGTCGTTAATTGATAACAGATACAATGAATATCCCATATTCATAATTCAAGATCCTAGGAACATAATAGTTGAGTGGAACGATATACTTTACGTTTATAGAAAGGTGTTCAGAATAAGTATATAAAGGTCTCGATCTCCTCAATCAACTATTTAGCAAGTGGGTTTATGTTTGGTTCGGTGGAACAGAGAACGGAATCCAAAACAATAATGCAAGTGATGATAGTTTTATGATTTGATAAAGACGATAGGGTTTTATTGGGTTTCCAAAATAGAAACAAAGGAGATAGATGGAAAGTGATTGATTGTGGTGGTGTGGTTGCAATCGTAAAGGAAAAGAAAGGAACAAGGAATGTGGTGATAGCGGTTGTGATGGTGATGATGGTTGTTATGTTCGAACGAAAAAGAGGAAAATAAATAAATGAGTTTCGGTTATTTCTTGGTGATGAGGGCGGTGAAGAGGAAGAAGAAGAGGGTATGAGGAGTGGTTTGATAACATTGAATGTATCATATGTATATGTATATGCAAATAAGATAGGGATTAGATAGATAGTGATAGATATAGATATGTAACAGAAAGCAAAAACAATGTGAATTAATATTAATATATTACTTAATTATGAATCATAAATTGAAAAAGGAACGTGTGGAGAAATTTGGATAATTAAAGCAGTGCAATTGATTGAGAGTTGTTTGGTAGTGATGAATGGGTCGACATAAATATTCGTAGAAGGAAACGAACAAAGAGGAAGAAGAAAAAATAAATGATAAAGCTGATGTGATTCATAACAGATTATATGCTTTAACTATATTCCATATCAATAAAGACAATTGAAGGACCCATGTAAATATTCATGTCCGTGTCATTATGTCACGACCCGGAAAAATTCGACTAATTTTAAATCAAACTCTTGATACGATGTAATATTTTATGAAAAGCCTGTTAGGTTGAGTCTCAAAAATTTTGAACTGATTTATATTTTCAATTGACCCTCGACTATTTTCGACGATTCAAGAACCACTATCTGTAAATAAATATTATTAGCTAATATATATTATTAGCTAATATATATGATAAGCATCTCTCATTTACAATTTTTATTTTTTTTTATTTTCTTATTCTGTTATCACCATATATTAAATATTATAAAATAAGCGTCTGTAGCAAAATGATAAAGGATGGATGCTCTATTTGTTACCTATTAATTCATTTTTGTGCATTCATATTTAGTATTATATTGTTATTAATTATTATTATTAAATTAGTTATTAGTTATATAAAGATACATATAGATAGATGCTATACTGGACAAACTATTTTTCCCCAATTACTGCCAATCTTGTTTTCACTTTCAGGAGTGTTTGATCAACCACCACATTATCTATCTACTTTACCTAAATATAATATATGCACAAATGAGAATCACACACATACAATTCAAACAAATGGATTTCACTGATTGTAAACTGTGGTTTCTTTTGACTTCTTTAACAAATCATTATCACCCATACGTAAGTGTATATAAATATATACATGCACAATATGTTGATGGAAATTAATACTAACCCAAACCACAAGACCCATCACCATTCTTAATTTTGGTTACTCCTTCGAGAAACCTAAACCGCCCTTGATCACAACCATCGATTACCACCATCTACCTCACCCTCTCTTGTTTCTTTTCCTAATCGAACAAGCACACAACCATCACCATTATTTCAAGACATTTACAGCCGGTAACAGAATTGTGTTTCCATTTTTCTGTTTTGATTCAATATCAATGAAACCTCATCTATATCCTTCTTCTCTATTCCTCCTCCTTTCTTCCTTACAAGATACCTTACACCACCACGAACAAACACCACCTTTCTCTCTCTCTCTCTCTCTTGTTACAACCATACCCGTCACCACTCCAGAACCGAAACCCAATTGACTCATCATCTCGCCTCTCGTTCTATCTCTCTCTCCCTCCTAATTGTGATCGAGAACCACCTCACTAACATCTTCAACCATCTCAACTACCTTCTTTTTGTTTCATTCTCCGGTCACCAAGAACAACGAAACACCTCTTTCCTCCCTATCTCTCTCGTTTTAATTATGGTTCGAACAAATGAACCCACTTCCACTTTCTTTATATTTGAAACTCACCTTATTGTTTTCTAATCAAGACCATCACCATTTTTACTATTTCAAAATCTGTTTCCAACACTATACCACCATCCTTGATCACCATCAACAACAATCACTGGAGCACCACTATAATCACCACCCATCACCATGGCTGCTACGTGTACAGCTACAACCGAACAACCCTACACGTCTCTCTCACTTCTCTCTCTCTGCTATTCTTAACCGAGAATCACCCAACAAGAATCAATGACCACTGTCACCATTGCTACTATGCCTTCTGTTTTCATTCATTTTGAACACTACACCACGTTTAACTACTATAAATCGACACCTAGATCACCTTTAACAAATCGCTATTTCTGTTTTTTTTTTAATCTATAAAAGGAAGAAGATGGCCGACATATATAGTTGCTGTAGGGACGTTCCTTTTGTAGTAATAAAGAAAGAAATTAAGTAGTTGGTGAGAACTTCACAATATATCCCCCACTTAGTTTACGTTATATCATAATAACAATGAATTTTGGTGGATATAAAAGTAATACTTTAGGTTCATGAGCTGTAAAGATGCTGAAGTAAAGGAACATTAAACGCGTGATAATGTTGAATAAAGATGTAGTGGTTACCTGATTCGTGACCCACAATCTCAATTAACATTATATTATAACCCACTTGTTTGGTAATACATATATACTGATTGAATTGTTTTATGAAAATACAAGTGGGCCGTGAGCCAACTTTCTTGGTGGGCTTCTTAGTGATGAGTTGAAACTACTATCATATATGCTGCTCTATTATGTAGATGATGACTAGAATAAGGTGATAAATCGTGAATTATGGTTAATATGATGTGAATACGAACGGGTATAGGGATAATATTGAGGATGAGCCATAAAAATGATAATGGTATGATGATAATTATATCATGAATATGATAATGATGAGCGTGAGGTTATAAAGATGATAATGGATGATGATCGATAGACATAGGGGAGGATCGAAGCACACAGCTGTAAATTACTATTGATTACTTGGTTTATGCCCTTTTATTCCTAACCTCAACCCACCACAAAGGATCACTAGTATTCTGGATTTTTTTAATGGACTGGTGGTGAATCCACTTATCAACATAAATGGGTCATCTTCTTGGACTCCCTAAACACTAATGGACTTACTTAAAGATTAATGGTATAACTTCTTTATTTTTATTTTTATAATTATTATTATTATTATTATTATTATTATTATTATTATTATTATTATTATTATTATTATTATTATTATTATTATTATTATTATTATTATTATTAAAACTATCATTATCAATATTATCATTACTAGTAATTATTTTTATCAATTTTATTAAAATTATTTTTTTTAATTAAACATTAATATTTTTATTATTATTATTATTATTATTATTATTATTATTATTATTATTATTATTATTATTATTATTATTATTATTATTAGTATTATTTAAGTTATCATCTTATTTTCATTAAAACTACCTTTATTACTATAACTATTTTAAGTATTATCATTATTATTATTATCATAAAATAATACAACTTTTTATTATTACTAATATTATTTTATCAATTAAACAATTAGTTACATAAAATAATATTTAATACATATAACATATAATTTATTAAAATAACAAGTATATCATTAACGATATATAAGTTATTCGATTATAATTACATGTGTTAATATATATACAAATTATATAGGTTCGTGAATCCGAGGCCAACCATATACTTGTTAAATGTCGTCCTATGTATTTTTACTACAAAATACAGTATGGTGAGTTTCATTTGCTCCCTTTTTAATTGCTTTTGCAATATATATTTTTGGGCTGAGAATACATGCGCTGCTTTTATAAATGTTTACGAGATAGACACAAGTACTTAAAATATATTCTATGTTGAGTTGTACCACCCTGCATATCTTCCCTAATAGCTTGGTAACTACTACTTACATGTGGTATTGTAAACGCGAATCCTGTTGATAGATCTATCGGGCCTGACAACCCCAACCGGACTGGACGACCAGTATTCAACGGTTGCACAGTACTTCGTTTTGTTACTACACTTGGTACAGTGTAGGGAGATTTCATAATAAAGGGAATATGCGACGTTGATTAAATGTTAAGTATGATTATCAAGTGCTCAACCACTTAGAATGCTTTACATACACTTGCAAGTGTATTATGTTTATGAAAATGAAATCTTGTGGTCTATTAACATATTGACATGATTGTTATGATAAACCTATGAACTCACCAACCTTTTGGTTGACACTTTAAAGCATGTTTATTCTCGGGTATGAATTAAGTCTTCCGCTGTGCATTTGCTCAATTTAAGGACATTACTTGAAGTCGATCATCGCAATGGGACCAAATGTTGATGACTTTGTCCAGGTGGATAAGGACGGGTTGTTTAACATTATATGAGAAACGATACCTAAATGTGTTGGAAATTGGAACACACCCTTTGTGATGACCCGAAAATTTTTGACCAAATTTAAACTTTAATCTTATATGGTTTCGACACGATAAGCAAAGTCTATTAAACCGAGTCTCAAAATCTTTGAACTATTTACATGGATACACTTAAACCTATGACCATCCTCGACGATTCACGAACCGTTGTGTGTAAATAAAAAATGTAAATATATATATATATATATATATATATATATATATATATATATATATATATATATATATATATAAGTGTATATATATAATATTTTGAATTGAAAAAATATAATTTAAATCATTTGAGTTAAAAATGCAAAATAATAAAACAGAATCATTAGGTAATTATTAAAAGTGAATCTATATATAAATATATATGACTTCTAATATATTGTATATATATTTTAGAAATAATAAATAATCAATAAAAGTTATTATATGATATACTAGATGAATAATAAATATTAAATTAGTAATAATACAAATATGTAATACAAGTATCACTATAGTGGTTATAATAATATTGTTATTACTTTTAATATTAATGTCAATACTAGTATCATTGATATTATTTTAAATATATAAAATCTATAAATATGAGTTTGATATATATAAATTGTTATAGTATTGATATTATTATTATTATCATTAATAATATTAGTATTATCATAATTAGTATTATTATTACTATCATTTTCATATTAAAACTATTATTATTAATAATATTAGTATTATTATTGGTATCATTGATAAAATTATTATTTTTAAATATTATTATTACTTCTATTATTATTATTATTATTATTATTATTATTATTATTATTATTATTATTATTATTATTATTATTATTATAAACTCTATTATTATTAATAATCACTTTATTTAAAAATTATGACTACCATTATTTTATCATTAGTATTCTTTATATTTGTTATTACTAAAAATCGTTATTTAGATTATAGTTATCATTATAATACAAATTATTATTTTCATATTATTATCATTACTTTATAATAATTATTATTATTTGATATCTTATTATTAATATAATTATTATTATTAATATTATTGTTATTTATATATTTATCATAAATATAAAATCAGAAAAAGGATCCAATCAGTATTACGTTCCCATCATGCTGTATATAAATTTTGTCCATGTCCTTTAACTGGTTACAACACGAATCAAACCAAGGAAGAAGAACAAATTTAGTTTCACGTCCCTATCTAAAATTTGTATTTTCTGTTTTGTTTATTCACTGAACGAATATCCTGTCAGCATTATTCTATATATAATCGATTAAATTCAAGTTGTAATTCAGTCATCCCACTTCCTCTTCACTATCAATATCAATTACCAACAATAATTAACTTCAATTGGTTAAATCAAAACATAAATTTTATAGAAACATAGCCGGTACCTCTGTTCGTGGTATCTTTTTACCAACAGCTCAAATTCGAACGAAACCTCAAATTGTATAAATAGAGTTTTGTTAGGAATCCTATAAGAAATCTTTCTACAAAGTTTGAGATTTCAATTTCTAATATCAAGTAAGAATTTTGAGGTCAAACTTATTTTTGTAAAAAGTCAACAATTGTTCTTCGATCGAATTCAAGTTATTTGTTATATTTCAAGTTAAATTGAGGATTTCAGAAGTTTCTATAAAGAATTTAAGATGTCTTTCATGTTATAGTTATAATCTGAAACTATCAAAATCTAAAAATCATTGTGTGAGTTTTTATGTCCCATCGCGTATATGTATCTGTCTGTTTGTATACATATTTTTTTCCCTCCTCTGATTCATCCAACTCACACACAATCAAATTGTTTGGGTTTCTATTTTATCACTTAAAATCAACAATTAGTTCATGGTTAGGATTTATGTTGGCCGATTATAAATTTGAAGAAGGAGAAAGGAGGAACATTAATAAAAATGATATAATTGTAATTAGAGTGGGTTATATAACAGATAAACTGATATGGTTCGATGGTTATGGGGTGTTGAGGGTATCCAGGAGGTATCGGGTTCGAGCCCGGTCCATGGCAGTTATTTTTAGAAAAAGCTTTTCTAAGGGTATACATTCTTACTTTTAATTCTATTATTATTATTATGATTATTATTATTATTATTATTATTATTATTATTATTATTATTATTATTATTATTATTATTATTATTATTATTATTACTATTATTATTATTATTATTATTATTATTATTATTATTATTATTATTATTATTATTATTATTATTATTATTATGATTATTATTTTTGTTATTACCATGATTATTATTATTGTTATTATTATTATTGTTATTATAAGAAGTATAATAATAATTATTATTATTATCATAGTTAAAAGTACTATAACAATTATTATTATTATTATAAGTATTATTAATGTTATTATTATTAATTTATCATTTTAGTATTATTATCATTACTACGATTATGATTATTATTATTATTATTATTATTATTATTATTATTATTATTATTATTATTATTATTATTATTATTATTATGAATATAATAAAAATTTATTATTATTTTCATAAACATTAGTATTAGTATCATTATATAAACATTAGAGTTATTATTATTATTATTATTATTATTAACATATGTAAATGGTATCATTATTATTAATATGATTACAATTATTAGTATTGTTATTATTAAAAATTTCTATTATTATTATTATCATTTTTTTTACTAAATTTATTAATTTGATATCACTAAAACTAATTGATTATTATGTAATTACAAAAATCATTATTATAATTATCATTAACAATAAAATTAATATTACTTTAATATTATTATAACTATTATTATTAATATAAAAATGATATATTTAATACATATAACATAATAAAAATTAATATTTATATATACAAAATTAATAAATGAAACATATATATACTATTAAAATAAAAATGATATAACTAATAAATTTATATATACACGTGGTCGATTACAATTATATGTATTATTGAATATACAAATGATATAGGTTCGTGAATCCAAGGCCAACCCTGCATTGTTCAGTATCGTCGTATGAATATTTTTACTACAAAATATTTTATAGTGAGTTTCATTTGCTCCCATTTTAAATGCTTTTGCAATATATATTTTGGAACTGAGAATACATGCGCTGTTTTATAAATGTTTGACAAAATAGACACAAGTAATCGAAACTACATTATATGGTTGGATTATCGAAATCGAATATCGCCCCTTCAAGTCTGGTAACCTAAGAATTAGGGAAATGGCCCCTAATTGACGTGAATCCTAAAGATAGATCTATGGGCCTAACAAACCCCATTCTGGAATTTGGAATGCTTTAGTACTTCAATTTAAAAAGGTGATTGTGATTGCCGTTATATAGCATACTTGCGAGTATGCGGGAGATATTCTATATGCATCCTTATTAGTTCGGTTACCAGGTGTCCATCATATGAATGATTTTTATACACTTGCGAGTGTAATGATATTTTTGAAAAATGAAAATCTTGTGGTCTATTAAAATTATGGAAATGATTAATTACGATAAACTAATGAACTCACCAACCTTTTGGTTGACACTTTAAAGCATGTTTATTCTCAGGTATTAAGGAAATCTTCTACTGTGCATTTACTTTAAAGATGTTACTTGGAATCATTCATGGCATATTTCAAAAGACGTTGCATTCAAGTCGTTGAGTTCAATAGAGATTATTATTAAGTAACTGACATATTAGGTCATTTATAAGTTGGATATTATGAAATGGTATACATGCATGTCAACTTTTGATGTAATGAAAGGTTGTCTTTTAAAAAATGAATGCAATGTTTGTAAAATGTATCATATAGAGGTCAAATACCTCGTGATGTAATCATATGTTATTGTATTCGTCCTTATGGATTAGGACGGGTCGCTTCATGTGGTATCAGAGCGGTGGTCTTAGCGAACCAGGTCTTGCATTAGTGTGTCTAACTGATAGTTGTTTAGATGCATTACTGGGTCTGGACTTCGACCGTGTCTGCATGTCAAAAGTTTTGCTTATCAGTTCGTGTCGAAAATTATTTGCTTATCATCCTTAAAGTCTAGACACATCTTACTGCACTTATTGCATCGATAGTGTATAGACAAAATTCATATCTTAGCGTATCTGTTACTATAGACTTTGCCTGACAGCTCCCGTAGATTCCTCAGTAACTTATGGGATTTTAGTATTATATATGCATATGTAAATTATGTATTGTAGGATACTAATCTACATTTTATAATCTAATTCATATGGAAAATCCTCCATTTGATCGTACGAGATGGATCCCTCAACTAGTTCGAATTCCTCGAATTCCGGCAGCTATTCCGATATGGATTTCTACCTGAGCTTCGAAAGCAGCGTAACCGGAATGGATAAACCAATTAGCCATCATCTATTCTTGATGAATTGGGGATGAGTTCGTAGTCGACTTAATCAATGGAGACAAGAAGAAGGAGATTCCTTCCACCAACCGAATTCACCTCTTGGCAAAAAACCTAAAGCACTTACCGGCGAACCCATTCGAAACACCATTTTCACACTCATTTCTAGAGTATCTCACCACGATTATATTCTATCTAAAATTCTAAACCTTATTCATTCACTCGTTCTGACCGACAATCATCCCGGAATAATATACGAAGTCAACGAACTTCGCGCTCGAATAATCAATTTGGAGAATACGGTGCAAAATTTACCAGCTTCAGCAACATCATTGGCACCAACAGTACCATCAACAATCCACGCCTCCATGTCTCATTATGTACCTCGAGCATAATTATCATTCTACGAATTGTTCTACATCATTTATCTTCGTTCTACATGACGATTGTATAATTTCTAATGTTTTAGAGATTATGTACTCTAGCTCAAACCGAAAATCAAATGAGATTAATATCATATTAACTCATTAAATCCATGATTACATTTGAAGAAAATATATATGTATATATGTTTTCATAAAGATTGTAGTTAAAAATTCTTTTGTACAAACTTTTAATGGTGAAAATATTTTAATGGGTAGGTAATACCCTAGAAATATTTAGATTTCACATTAAGTAGTTACACTGTATGTTCTTCCAATTTGATTCGACAGACATTTACTATCCTACTTACATCCACCGATATACGAATCCGTTCACCACAGAATAACCATTTTCATTCAATTTCATATTTGGATTTTGACTTATCAGAATCCAACAAGTGGCATAATGAAGAGAACATTGGACAAAATAAAATTTGTTAGAAACAAACAAATTAACTATGAGAAATTTTGTTAAGAATCCACGCTTACAAAATCCTAGCTAACTGTTCCTAGCTAACTGCTAATTCCTTATTACATTTTAATTATCGCAATTTATTTTATC